>NW_023276807.1:99096473-99328941 GCF_003668045.3 Cricetulus griseus
AGAAGTAAAACCTTCAGACAGCCAGACATCCGTGGCAATTGCAGGTAATATCAGACTTGGACCCATTTTGAAATAGAGGGGTTTCTTTTATCTATTGGGATTCTGGAGTCTATACTCTTCTGGGCTGGGATTGTAGACCTAAAACAAGCTTAAGGCTTGTTTTCTCTCTATAAAAAGATTTCATTCCAAGATGTTCAAATCTTTGTGTACTTTTTATTGGCATTATTGTTTCCTTTGTAATAAAGCCGTAAGTTGTGCAAATACTAGACCTTTACTAGAGACAGATGCATACATAATATGTGACTATTTTGTCCCATTGTGTTTAGCGCCCACTGTGTGTGTGTGTGTGTGTGTGTGTGTGTGTGTGTGTGTGTGTGTGTGTGTGTCCTCAAAGTATAAAGTACTGTATCATTGAGCTACATTCCCAGCTCTGCTTTTACTTTTGAGACAGGGTTTCACTGTGTAGCCCTGGCTGTCCTGGAACTCACTTTGTAGACTAGGCTGGCCTCGAATTCACAGAGATGCTCCTGCTTCTACCTCCTGAGTGCTGGGATTAAAGGAGTGTACCACCACCACCCAGCTTGCCCTTTTTTTTTTTTTTTTTTTTGATGTTGTTTTTGTTTTTTTAAAGACAGGCTCTAACTAAATAGCTCTGGCTGGCTTAGAACTCACTATATAGACCGGACTAGTTCAGACTCATAGAGATCTGCCTTCTTTTTGCTTCTGAGTACTGGAACTAAAGGTGTGGCTACCATGCCGGTCTGTTTTCACTTGGATATCTTCCTTAGAAGTATAATATTGAAACTTATCTTTTGCTTTTGTCAGTTGTGTCTTTAGTATTACATCTAAGAATCCAGCACGATGTCAAAGATTATGAAGACTTACTCACATGTCTTCTAAGAGTTTAATGATTTTTTGGCAGAGGTTGGGTGGTGGGGAGGTTGAGACAGGGTTTCTCTGTGTGACCCTGACCATTCAGGAATTTGCTCTGTAGACCAGGCTGGCCTTGAACGCAGCTATCCACCTGCCTTTTCCTACCGAGTGCTAGGATTACAGGCAGGCACCACCACCGCCATCTGGCTTTGAGTTTCATGATTTTTAATTCTTACATTTATATTGTTTATCCATTTAAAGTTAAGGCTGGGACTAGAGCCCAGGCCCGAAGTCCAGGTCTCCTTCCAATATCCTGATCTCTCTTTATCTATGTGTGGTGTGAGATGGGGGGACCACCTATGAGCTTTATTCTAACCAATGCTAATAGCCTCAAGGTGTCACATGGTAGACATTCATTCATTGCTCAGTAACATATATCCTACATCTTTTTTTTCTGAAATCATTTTTTCCTTTTTTATTCAGAAACAAGCTTGTTTTACATGTCAATCCCAGTTCCATCTTCTCCTCCTCTCCTGTCCCCCATCAATCCCCTATCCCACCCCCTTTCTGCTCTCCAGGGAGGGTGAGGCCTTCCATAGGGAATCTTCAAAGTCTTTCATATCATTTGGAGCAGGTCCGAGGCTGAGAGAGTATCCCTCTATGTGGAATGGGCTCCCAAAGTCCATTCGTGTACTAGGGATAAATACTGACCCACTGCCAGAGGCCCCACTGAAATTATTTTTAAATACTCCAATTTAATCAACTTACTTCTCTACCCATAAAATACCTATTGAAATGTTTCACCACCCTTTCAATTTTTTTATCTTCTCTACTCATGAAAACAATCCTGCAAAGGGCACACTGTAACACCCTCAGTCATCTGAGATTCAAAGTAGAGTGACTTCCCTCAAGATCGTCCAACTTACAAATGGCAAGGCTGTGACTAGAGCCCAGGCCCGAAGTCCAGGTCTCCTTCCAATATCCTGATCTCCCTTTATCTACGCCCCCCCCCCCACCTTCTAAGAAGTTATGGGAAAGAATGAAAGGAGACAGTAAGAATTATTGATCCTGACGGCAGACATGGTAAATTAATGACTTCAAAAGAACATCTGCCTGAAACAGCTCTTTTCTTCCCCCTGACTTGCCAAGGGCAAGCGATGATTTGCAAGACTGAATTTAAACCTCATGATCCTGTTAGCTGTGGAATAAAAAATTCCATCTAAACCTAAAACCAATGCCTTTGCAGCCTCCAAAGTTGGATGGTCTCCACCTTCGCGCTTACCATCTTAGCTTCTGCAACTAATGAGTGACGACAGAAGGAAAGAACCTTCTGAGGGTACAGTACTTGGCCATCAAGGCCAACTGGCATTCACTGCTCAATGTTAGAAACCAATAATCTTTCAATACCTAACTGTCACCAGGAATGAGTCTTCAAAAGTATGTCTGTGTCAGGCATTCCAGTTTAAAACATTGAGACACAAAGAACCTCAGTTCTGAGCAGTCCCGATTCATGAATGGCCACTAATGACCCCTCATGAACACATAATATCCTACATCTTAATGGAAAGCTAGCAAGTATGTGCTGGGTGCTGTGATAATCAGAAGGGAAAGATGACTTGGTTTCAGTGAGACTGCTTTAATGCTTTCAGTTTTGAGTCCTCCACCTGGGCTTGGGACAGTTCTTACAGGGTGTGATTTCCACGGTAGAGCCTGGGCCATACTCTGCCCTGGTGCCCATGAAGACCTGATATATAGGGCCTGTCACTGAGTCAGTCACATTCATACCCATTCCTTGCCTCTTTTTTAAGACATATTTTGTTAAGTTATGTGTGTTGGTCTGAAACTCTGTAATCCTTTAACTTCCTAAGATATGGACATGTCATCATGCCAGCCTCCTAAAAAAATGATCAGCTTTGCATAGTGGTACACAATTGTAATCCCAGCACTCAGGAGGCAGAGGCAAACCCCTGTGAGCTCAAGGCCAACCTTGCCTACCTACATAGCAAGTTTTAGGACAGCTAGAGCTACATAGAGACCCTGTCTCAAAAACAACAACAATGAAACCCCAAACCCTCAAAACAACAAAAAAACCAAAATTATATGTATGTTTTGCCTGCATGTATGTATACCACATGTGTGCAGTGCCCACAGAGGCCAGAGGAGGCCATCTTATCCATGGAACTGGGATTGCAGACAGTTATGGACGACCTTGTAGGTGCTGGGAATTGAACCCAGGTCCTCTCTGCAAGAGCATCAAGTGCTCTTAACCTTTGAGCCATCTCTCTAGCCTCATACTTGGCTATTATTTTCTACTGTAGTTATTTTTTTCTTTTCACGCCACATTTTGACTTTTTTGGGGAAAATGTCTTTCTAGTATTGTATTTTCACTTTGAGTATGTTTTTAATTTCTGGATATTGTGCTTTGGTTCTTGAGCCCTTTTGTATTTTCACTCTAATCATCCTGCTTCCAAAAGTCACACCCCCCCCATTTTCTCTCTCTTATATCCATCTCCAGAAAAATCATCAAAAAGACAGTTTAAATTGTGATATTTATCCCAGCACTTGGGAGGCAGAGGCATGTAGATCTCTGTGAGTTCAAGGCCAGCCTGGTCTTCCAGAAGAGCCAGATATGTAGTGAAACCCTGTCTCTAATAAGCAAACAAAAAGGTTTATCTGTTAATTATGGGGGGATCATAAAGTTGATAAATAAAATATTTTAGAGCTGTAGCTATCTTTCCAGTCTTTGTTTTTGTTTAAACTGGGCTTATTTCAAAATCTAACCTGGAGACACTTCAGGTCCTGAGTATTTCAGGAATCCTTAACCTGTAGTACCAACAGTCAACAAAAGCCAGTCCAGACTTCTCTGTAGAAAGGCTCTCACTGGCTGATGAGGTGACACGCCTGTATACTTCTTTTTTTCTAGATTTGGAATGGAGAGAAATGGAAGGAGATGACTGCGGGTTCCATTATGGAGGTAGAAACTATGGGACTTAGGACAAACTGGGTTGGGGAAGCCGAGGGTATAAATGCAAAGTGAAAAATAACTAGGACTTAATGGTGTTATATATTTTTATATTGTTAAAATTTGAAGGAATTGCAATTTTGGTTTAAAAAAAGAGGGCTTAATTTACTTTTTGTCAGTCTATTTGACATTCTTATCACATTATTAGATTAATCCCCCTTATTTTCCTTTGCTTTTTCTCATAGATGGTACAAACGAGGCTCAGGACAATGACTTCCCAACAGGTATACATTTTCTCTTTCTTTTTCAGCTTTCCATTCTATTGGAGGAGGATACCCTACAGGTGGCTAGTTCTTAAACTTGACTATATCAAATCACTTGGGTGTTTGACTCTAGACCCTTCTTGTCTATCACCTCTTTATAAACTATTAGTAATGCTGCTAAAAACTAAACCACTCAGGAACTTACTTCCTGTAACTTATCAATACAGCCACCATGAGTTACTGTCTTTGTGAGTGGAGGCTTCCCCATGTATCTTATTTTTTAACAAGTTCCTGAAGTGATTCTAATACCCAGCTATCTAGATTTAGAAACTCTAGCAATGGCTTCGTTTGTGTATTGGCAACTTTGGATCCAGAGTTGCTGAATGGTCTCCTAAGGACCGAATGCTGGGTATGGGTACATATGTAAAATAAGATTATTTTTTGTGGTTTTTCCCAAGTTGCTTTGGTGATCATGCTACTTAAGTAGCAATGGTTGTGTATCCCTGGCTTCATGTGGGCATAACAGAGAAAACTGAGTAGTAGCTATGCAAAATTTCTGCCATAGTGCAGTCTTCCTGTGTACTTTTTCTGTTTTTAATTTATTTTTATAATTATATTTATTTGGGGCTGGAAAGACAACTCAGTGGTTAAGAGTACTTGGTGCTATTGCAGAGGACCTCAGTTTGGTTTCTAGCACTCTTTTGGTGGTTAATAGCTCTATGCTACTCCAGTTCCAGAGGATCTAATGTCCTTTTCTGGCCTTTTTGGGCACTGCATGCACGTAATGGGCTTGCATGCACGCACGCGCGCTCGCGCGCGCGCACACACACACACACATACACATACACACACACACACAAACACACACACACACACACACACACAAACACACACACATACACACAAACACACACACATACACACACACACATACACATATACACACACACACACAAACACACACACACAAACACACACACAAACACACACACACAGACACAAACACACAGACACAAACACACAGACACACACAGACACAGACACACACACACACACACCACCACACACACACACACACACACACAGACACAGAGAGAGAGAGAGAGAGAGAGAGAGAGAGAGAGAGAAACACCCATACACATAAATTTTTTTTTTAAATTAAGGTTTTTTACTTATGTTTTTGTGTGTACATGTGCAGGTGTATAGAGGTCAGATAACAATTTGAGGATCTGTTTTCTCCTTCTGCCATGTGGGTATTAGGTTTGGAGGCAAGTGGTTTACCTGCTGAACCATATTACCAGGCTAGTTGTTCTGTTTTTAAAATGAATTCACAGGCTAAAATCGGTTCTAGGGCTCCTATAGGTTTTTCCTCTCACCTAGACACTTGATATAGCTCATGTCTGCAAATAAGCTTAGAATTCTAAGCCCTAAAACCAACACTATGGGACACTTTCGGTGTTGTATGCCTGTAGTTCAAGGTAGAGGCAGAAAGATTGAATCTGTTCATAGGTTTGAGAAGAGACTGGGGAACACCCTTACCCACCCCCATCCCCTCTTGAAAGAAGAAGAAAAAAGAGCTAGTGATATAGCTCAGTGGTGAAGTACTGCCTAGGATGTGGATTCCATTTCAGCACTGCTAAATAAATAAATAAGAAGTGAACCACTTATGTTGGTTATGAACATTGATAAGATGCCAGGCCAAGATCTGGGTACAGGTATAACTTTTATGAGTGTTAACTGTAAGGATAACTCTTTACGCCAAGCTTCCCGAGCACCGTTGACATGTGGGCACCCAAAATAACACACAGATTATTATTAGGTACAATGCTGCTGGTCAATGTCTAGGATTTCTTATCTGCTATCTCTGTCTTAAGTATCAACCATAATTATTAATCTATATATTTATACGGCTGGGCGTTGGTGGCACACGCCTTTAATCCCAGCACTCGGGAGGCAGAGGCAGGCACATCTCTGTGAGTTCGAGGCCAGCCTGGTCACCAGAGTGAGTGCCAGGATAGGCTCTAAAGCTACACAGAGAAATCCTGTCTCGAAAAACCAAAAAAAAAAAAAAATCTATATATTTATAAAGTGTTATCGAGGACACTGGTGGTATGTGTCCATACTTCTCGGGATCACATGGTGATGACTGTCTTTACTGAATCCTCCTCTACTCTTAGTCCTGCCTAACTTGCTTCCCTATTGGCCAACAGTGCTTTATTTATCAACCAATAAGACAAACATATACACAGAAGGACCTCCACCATCAGTTAACTTGTAAAGTTTGCATTATATAGGGGACATTTGAATATCTAAAATATTCAGTGTCTACCAGGCATCAGTCAGCACCAGAAGCTTCATTGTCACTGCGTTAGTCAGGGTTCTCTAGAGTAACAGAACTTAGATTTGGTAGAATGGCTTACAGGCTATGGTCCAGCTAATCCAACAGTGGCTGCCTATGAATAGATGGTCCAAAGAATCTAGTAGTTGGTCAGTCCAAGAGGCTGTATGTCTTAGCTGGTCTTCAGTATATGCCAGAATCCTGAAGAAGTAGGCTCTAATGCAAGTGAAGGAATGGACTTATTAGCAGGATAAGAACAAGCAGTCAAACAGCAAAAACTTCCTTCTTCCATGTCCCTCATATGGCTTTCAGCAGAAGTGGTCCAGATTGGAGGTGTGTTTTACCACCTCCAAGATCCAGATTAGAAGTAGATCCTCCCACTTCAGATTAAGCAAATATTCTTTCAGGTATGTCCTCTCCATTTTTTGGTTTTAGTTCATTTCTGATGTAGTCAAGCTGACAACCAAGAATATCCATCGCAGTCACTAAAACCCAAGTAATTATACAGAGAGTGATAGTTTACAGATACACTCCTAACAATTTTGAGACTAGCATGAACTACATAAGGAGACTGTCTTAAAATATCAAGAACTCACTGGGTGTGGTGGTGTACATCTTTAATCCTAGTGCTCAGATGCATCTATAATTTTGAGGCCATCCTTGTCTACATAGATTATGGGTAGCTAAGGCTACATAGTGAGATCCAGGAGAGCCAGGGCTACATGCAACAACCCTGTCCCAGGACAAACAAAAATAAGACTTTAAAATGTAAGAATAAAGCCGGGTGGTGGTGGCTCACGCCTTTAATCCCAGCACTAGGGAGGCAGAGGCAGGAGGATCTCTGTGAGTTGGAGACCAGCCTGGTCTACAAGAGCTAGTTCCAGGACAGCCTCCAAAGCCACAGAGAAACCCTGTCAAATAAATCAATGAATAAGTAAAATTTAAGAATAAGAAATTAAACATATATGCTTATATATCTTCATATATGAATAAAGTTTCAATGTAGAGAGCATTTGCCTGGCATGCAGAAGGCTCCCCATCTTCAGCACCACAAAAATCCCAAATCACAACACAAACCAGAGCCCTGCGTTGCTGGTCTTGGATTTGCAAAAGGGTGCTTGAACAATGGTTGCTATTTTCCTTTAAAAAATAGTATCTAGTTATTAACAAAGATTTAAAAAAACAACAACAAAAAACTTACAGACAACCCAGAATGTGAATATGGTTGTACTGTCATGGGAATTTCTTGGTGACATTTTTTCCTCCAGGTTTTGAGGCAGGCTTTTGCTATGTATCCCATGCTGGACTTGAATTTGCATCAATCCTCCTGTTTCAACTTCTTGAGTGGTAGAGTTCCAGGCATGTTCCACCGTGCCCCCCAGATTCCTGACTGGGCTGGAACATGAGGGTTAGATAACCTTGTGGCCAGTTTGAGGGCTGAGAAGTGGAGTCTGGCACCCAACTAACGTGCTGTTCATTCTAATGCTTATGCTTGAGCTCAGAGGTAGATGTTGCAGTTACCCAGAAAAACTAAAAACCACTGCATTCACATGAACTCTCTGGACTCTCAAATATAACTCCTCAGTTTCCCTGTTTTTTGCCTCCCTCAAAATAGGATCTTAGTGTGTGATCCTGGCTGCCCTGGAATGCTCTGTGAAGACCAGGCTAGCCTTGAATTTGTAAGAGAGCTACCTGCTTCTGCTTCCGTAGAACTGGAATTAAAGGCATGAATAGCTGTGCCTGACTGTAGATGAGTTTTAGTTACATGTCTGAGTGTTTGTCTCTGTGTGGCTATTGTATGTAAATGTCAGTGCCTGAAGAGGCTGCAGGATCCCAGGAGTGTGAGCTACCTGCCGAGGGTACTGAGAAATGAAGCAGTATGTCCATTTAACCATCTCCCTTCCTACAGTTAATGTCTTATACATTCTAGTTAGGAGGTGCACTTGACCTTAGGTCAGCCCAGCATATCCTGGGCCCTTGGACCTGCATCTAGTCTGAGGAATGCTCTCTCTTTCCCCTCCCTGCCAGACTTTTCTTCAGCTCTGCCTTGGCCTTGAGAATGAAGGCTAAACATTTATGTCTCTCTCTCTCTCTCTCTTTTTTTTCTTACAGTGGAGAGAAGCAGGCTTCAGGAAATGCTGTCCTTGTTGGGACTGGAGACATACCAGGTACAGAAGCTCACCCTCCAGGACTCCCTGCAGATCAGTTTTGACAGCATGAAGAACTGCGCTCCTCAGGTTCCCAAAGACCTTCCCTGGCATTTCCTCAGGAAGCTGCAGGCCCTTAATGCTGAAGCTAGGAACACCACCATGGTGCTGGACATGCCTCCAGATGCCTGGCCTGCCGAGAAAGAGAGCCAGATGGAGGAGGAGATGATCTACTGGGACCCGGCCGAGGACATCGCCACTGATGACATCTACTCCTTCTCTGAGCTGCCTGTGCCTGACACGCCCGTGAACCCCCTGGACCTTCTCTGTGCCCTCCTGCTGTCTTCAGATACCTTTCTGCAGCAGGAGGTCCTGCTGAAGATGTCCCTCTGTCAGTTTGCACTTCCGCTTGTGTTGCCTGACTCAGAAAACCACTACCACACGTTTCTGCTCTGGGCCCTGCGGGGTGTCATGCGGACGTGCTGTTTCCAGCCCCCACGGGGCCTCAGGAGCTTTCGAGAAGACAGTGTGGTCCTGTCCAGACTGCCCACCTTTGCCTTCGTGCGCATGGATGTCAGCAGCAACTCCAAGTCCCAGCTGCTCAATGCCATCCTCAGCCCAGCTCGCCGGCAGTGGGACTGCTTCTGGCATCGGGACCTCAATTTAGGCACCAATCCTCGAGAGATTTCGGATGGGTTAGTAGAAATCTCCTGGTTTTTCCCCAGTGGTAAGGAGGACCTGGATGTTTTCCCAGAACCTGTGGCCTTTCTGAACTTGAGAGGTGACATTGGGTCTCACTGGCTGCAGTTCAAGCTCTTGACAGAAGTCTCGTCTGCTGTGTTTATTTTGACTGACAACATCAGTAAGAAGGAATACAAACTGCTGTACTCCATGAAGGAATCAACCACAAAGTACTACTTCATCCTGAGTCCCTACCGGGGGAAACGGAACACAAACCTGCGCTTCCTGAACAGGCTGATCCCTGTGTTGAAGATAGACCACTCTCATGTCCTTGTGAAGGTCAGCAGCACCGACAGTGAGAGCTTTGTGAGGCGGATCCGAGCGATTATATGCAGTGTGGCACGCTCTCCTTGCAGGAGGGTGTCCGTGGAGGACATGGCACATGCGGCAAGGAAGTTAGGCCTCAGAATTGACGAGGACTTGGAGGAGTGTCAGAAGGCCAAGGACAGGATGGAGAAGATCATCAGAAAGATCAAGGATGTGGATGCCTACAAGAGAGACGAGCTGAGGCTGCAGGGAGACCCTGCAAGGAAGGCAGCCCAAGTTGAAAGAGAGTTTTGCCAGCTCCAGTGGGTTTCGGACCCCCCGGAGAAGCACCGGGCTGAGCTGAGGCGGCGGGTCCTGGAGCTCCGGGTGCAGCAGAATGGCCAAGAGCTCTCCTCAGGGGTGCAGGAGTTCATTCTGGGGATAAGCAGCCCCTCCCTGGGTGAGAGGCAGTACTTCCTGAGGTGGATGGAGTGGGGACTAGCTCGACTAGGCCCTCCGCGGCCAAGACAGCCTCCAGAGACCCTTCTTACCCTGAGACCGAAACTTGGTGGGGCCTCAGACTTGAATGAGCCACTCTGGCCTGAGCCCCTGGGAGTGGAGCACTTCCTGCGGGAGATGGGGCAGTTCTATGAGGCTGAGAGCTGCCTGGTGGAGGCAGGGAGGCTATCTGCTGCCCAGAGGCGCTTTGCCCACTTTCCAGGCCTGGCTGTGGAACTGCTGCTGGGTGGGCTGCCACTGGAGCTGGTAGATGGGGCTACCCTGAGCATCCCTGTTCGCTGGGTCACTGGGCTTCTTAAGGAGCTGCATGTGCGACTAGACAGGAGATCCCGACTAGTGGTTCTTTCAGCTCTGGGGGTGCCCGGCACAGGGAAATCCACACTCCTTAACACCATGTTTGGCCTGCGGTTTGCCACAGGGAGGAGCTGTAGTCCCCGGGGGTCCTTCATGCAGCTCCTCCCTGTAGCTGAGGGCTTCAGCCAGGACCTAGGCTGTGACCAAATCCTGGTGATAGACTCTGGGGGTTTGATCAGTGGGGCCTTGGCCTCTGCTGGAGACAGGTTCGAACAGGAGGCTTCCTTGGCCACCCTGCTAATGGGGTTAAGCAATGTCACTGTGGTCAGTTTAGCTGAAATGAAGGACATTCCACCAGCTATTCTTCATGCTTTCCTAAGGTTAGAAAAAACGGGGCACATGCCCAACTATCAGTTTGTATACCAGAACCTTCATGACCTCTCTGTCCCCAGTCCCAAGATGAGAGACAGGAGACAGCCCCTGGATCCGCCCAGCGACCTGAGCAGGGCTGCTACTCACATGGAGAAGCAGGGTGGTAGCTTCCGGACACTGGCAGGCCTGGCAGAGAGGCAACATGTATGGCACATCCCAGCCCTGTGGCATGGAGCGCCACCCATGGCCTCTGTGAGCCTGGGCTACAGTGAGGCCATTTTTGAATTGAAGAGATGCCTGCTAGAAAACATCAGGAATGGCTTGTCCAACCAAAACAAAAACATTCAGCAGCTCATTGAGCTGGTGCGGAGGCTGTGAATGTTTTGAGGGTGGTGCCTCCTGCTGTGGCCTGTTGTAACAGCAGCCAGCAAGGCTGTGTCTGGCACCTGAGGGTTGGCTGGTACTTGCTGCACCTGAGAAGGAAGGCTAGTGACAGA
This sequence comes from Cricetulus griseus, assembly GCF_003668045.3. Lineage (NCBI taxonomy): Eukaryota > Metazoa > Chordata > Mammalia > Rodentia > Cricetidae > Cricetulus > Cricetulus griseus. The sequence goes on from NW_023276807.1 coordinate 99,107,726, forward strand.
CAGGACTTAAGGGCCTCGTCACAGTGGTAAGAAGCAGTCTCAGACTGGCTCAGAAATATTGAGGGCAGAGGCCCAGGACGGGGTGTTACAAGCAGTGAGTTCTCTCTTCCTAACCCATGTCAAGGCTCCTGGAAGTTGGCCCTCTGGGTAGCTGTTCCTTCATTGGCCCCTGAAATTAGGGAACAGCTCCCTTAGTCACCACAGGTGCTGGCAGACAGGGATGTTGCAGGTTGTTCCGAGGAAGCAAAAGAGGGTTTGCTTCCATTCAGCTCACAGGCCCTTTGTGGGCCACCCTTCAAGGTTTTGGTGATGTGGCACTGAAGTGCAAGGCACTGCCATGGCACTGAGCTTATATACTGGTGTATGAAGCACTCTCTGACCCTTTCCCAGGAAGTGTTCATCAGTCACCCTTTTGTGCTCCAGCACTTGGTCATACTTTCTCAACACTTCATGGCACATTGTCACTTGTGTGTTTACTGTCTGCCCCTAGACTGTGAGCTGCTTGAGGGCAGGACCTAAGCACCATTACAGCTCTGGGTCCCTAGGACCTGGCACACATAGGCGCTTAATAAATGTTTGTTGAATTAATGAGTTGAATGAATGCTCAAATGATAGTAATGTGTAGGTTTTGCCTCTCTGTGCCTTCATTGTCCTTGTGCCTAGGACAACAGCCTCAGCCTGAGGAGAGTTCTGGGAACAGGCTGTTGACTGGGAAACAATGCTGTCACAGTAACTTCAGCACTTTAGTCCCTACCCCACTTTGTAGTTGACAGAAGGAAGCCCCAGACTGCATGCAGTCCCTGCATGGCAGAACATGAGTGGAGAGGACCTGCTGTGCATTCTAAAGTCTTCCTGGCATTCTGGTGTCTCTACACAGCAAAGTAGCCACCGTGTGAGGCAGACACTTGGTGAGGGGCGTGAGCTCTTACTCAGCAGATTCTTCAGCTGGAATCAGCCATCACTTCATTAAGTTTCAGAGCTCCACTCCAAGTATGGGTTTCTGCTTAACTTCTCCTTGCTGCCGAGGCTTTGGGGTTTCCTTTGGTCTATGTTTCTTGTCTTCAGAGAAGTCAGGCAGCGGCCTGAGAGCCTCTCCTGTGTCTTGTCCCTTTACTAGGTTCAACAAAGGTGCCCTTGGTTTCAGCGTACTCTTCCACCCTCTGATCTGGAACCTTTTCTCAAAGCAAAGAAAGGCCCTACTCTCACTCTTCTTCTGGCCTGGCTCCCTGGGTGTCCCAGGATGACCTCTTGGCTTCACAAACCTATTAGACTAGGTTAGGAGAAGGGGGATCTGACTCTTAGACCTAGAAACTCTGATCTGCCTAGAGCATTAAAATGACTCGTAATGTGCTGATTCAGTTAGAAGTCACAGACCTTTCTTTTCCTTTTTAAAAATTTCACTTCTGCCTGCTGGGCATGGCGGTATATGCACTTTTAATCCTAGCACTCATGAGGCAGAGGCAGAGACAGGTTGATCTCTGTGTTTGAGGCCAGCCTGGTCTACAGAGGGAATTCAAGGACAGCCAAGAGTATAATCAAACAAATCCAAAAAATGTCCCTCCCCACTTTTCTTACCAGAGCCACAGAAGCTTCCCTGGCATCTTCCTGCACTGCAGGAAGCTCACACAGCATATTCCTAGTTCCAAGTTCCAGTTGAAGCACAGGAAATCCCTCTTAGAGCTGTTGTGTATAGGGGGCCTGTGAGATAGTTCGATGGATACAAGCACTTGCAGCAAAGCATGGCAACTTGAATTCGATCCTTGGAACTCCATAAAGTTGTTTGCCGACCTCCACACATGCTATGCTACCTTCCCATGCATACACATCACAGGCACACATGCTAGGAACAAAACCAGGGTAGTCACTTCAGAGTCCCACTCTGAGGAGTTCAAGAATTGTTGAATTTCAACCAGTATCCTTAAAGATGGCTTCCTACTGTTCCTAAAGTCTGAGACAAGGAAGACAGTATCCATTCCAGTTTAGGAAAAGATTCTTCAGCTGGAATTGGTTGTGCATAGCTGTGATGCCAGTGCTTGAGAGTCAAGGATCCAAAGTTCAGGGTCAGTCTGGGCCAAATAGCAAGACCCCCATCTCCAAGAAGATACAAGGTTTTCTACATAAGGTCTGTCCACAGCCCAGAAATAAAATTCAATCTGGATCTCTAATATTTACATATATGCAGAGAGATTGTATTTTAGAACTTTCATCAGAGTTTCAAAGGGACACATTATAGGACAGGGTGTGGTGACACGTATCGTACTCTGAACATTTGGGAAACAGGAAAGGATAGTTCAAGGCCAGCTTGAGCTACATAGTGAGACCTTGCCTAAAATATCTCAACCATTCAAGAGGTAGAGGCAGGTAGATCCCTGTAAGTTCAAGGTCAGTCTGGTCTACATATCGAGCTCCAGAACTGTCTCAAAACAAAATATAAATATTAATGAAGTTATTCCACATATCAGTACCCATCTGCTTTATGTGTCAAACCTGGACAACAGACCAGGAAGACGTTGTGGAGGCTCCCCTGAAAGCAGGACACGTTAGAATTCTGTGGCTGTTGAGAGTCAAGCCAAGGCCAGGCAGCGGTGGCGCACGCCTTTAATCCCAGCACTTGGGAGGCAGAGGCAGGCAGATCTATGTGAGTTGGAGACCAGCCTGGTCTACAAGAGCTAGTTCCAGGACAGCCTCCAAAGCCACAGAGAACCCCCCCCCCCAAAAAAAAAGAGTCAAACCTAGACCACTGACACCTAGGTTAGGAACAGAAGGGGTCAGCCTGAACTGGATGACTTCCAGGAAGTCGCTTGTTCACCATGCCCATTTGAAGGGCTGATGTTTCTAGCCCAAGACCTGGGAGAGGGTTTCAGGGCTGCTTTTGGCAGTCAAACGGTATAGACCCAGTGTGATTCCCAGGACCCCTGCAGCAGACTGTTAGCCTTTCTGAGTGCCCTTGGCTCTCAGAAGAGAGGGCATTCTTAGGTCCCCAGAGCTGAAGTTAACTGTAGTGTGTGCTAAGCCACACACTTAGCCCCTTTTCCCTGTGCTTCCACAGAAAGACTGAGGTTGGAGCTGCACAGGCTTCCTGTTGCCCTCCTTTCTGCTTTAACTTGTGGGCTTCACAGGAAAAGCACTGGGGATCTTCTTTACTGACTGGGTAAGATGAATTATCAGGAACTAGGTTTAGAAAGTGAGTGTAAGCCCTTATGAGTTGATATGTCAGATGCAAAGAGAACCAATGGCTGGATTAGATGGTGCATTTGGGAAGCTACAGTGAAAAGACCATGAACTGGAGACCAGATTGGGCTATACTGGGAACTGAGAAGAACACCTTGCTGGATTCTAGTGATTACAGGAAACATTCCTGTGCTCTTGGCTGGATTGTTGCTCTTGCACGAAGTCATTCCATAGTTCAGTCTTTTTGCCTATGCAGGGATAGACAGATCATTTTAAAGACATCTTCCTCCACCTGGTGGACTGGGCAGAAAAGTGCCAGTCTTTCCCCCAGGAAGGTTTGCAGACAGCGGTTTGGGGCATCCTCCCCTTAAAAAGTTAAGACACTAGTTCATGGACTGGAGAGATGGCTCTGTGGTCAGGAGCGCTTGCTGCTGCAGAGGACCTGGGTTCTGTTCTAGCACTTACATGGTGGCTCATAACTGGTGCCCTTTTCTGGCCTCCCACCCAGCACCAAGCACAAATGTGGTGGGTATACACACATGCAGGCAATAATCACACACATTAAACAATAATCATTATCATCATCATCACAAACTAGTTCACAACTCCACTGCAAACTAATCTCTGAGGGGATTTCAAAAAGCACATGCAGCTGCTTTCCCACGGAGATGAGGCTGATTGGGCTCTGTCAGGGTCTGGAACTTCTGAGCACATAGGCTCCTGGTTGTCATGTGGAGGACAAGAACTCGCATTAGAGCAGTGCCTACCTCCAGCTTCGCATTGGGCCTGGAGGGGTGTTTTGTGGCTATTTGTGTGGGGATCACTCCTGGCTGAGGCTGCTCCATATCCAGGAGCCACTCAACTAGCCACAAAGGCTGGGATCATCCCCTCATCCTAACATGAATCTGAACTTTCACCTTACCAAAAGTGCACATGCTCGGAACAAGGCCTGCACCAGCTACTGAGTGAATTTGGAGCTTCCATGGTCTCATCTGTACAGCTTGGAGATACTGCTTCAGCATGATGGATGGGAGGAACAGAGTCCATTAAAACAAGTGCACACTATAGGAAAAATGTCTCCCTTAAGTTTCCACCTGGCGCTGGGGAAATGGCTCTGTGATTAAGAGCACTTTCTGCTCTTCCAGAGGACTTACACTTACAGCATCCATACCAGGCAGTTCACAGATCCCTAGCTCCAGGGGTTCTTATACCCTCTTCTGGCCTCCACAGCACTGCAGACACCTAGCATATACTCACAGGCACACACAAAAATAAACGTTAAAAATTAAGTTTCCATTGGTTAGGCTAGGGAAATGGCTCAGTCGGTAAAGTGTTGGTTGTGCATGAGGGTCAGAAGTGGGAGGCCTAAAATCCACTAAAAGCTTGTCATCCCATCGCTTAAGGGAGGGAGTGGGCCTGGCTTGGTGATGCATGTAATCTCAGCACTTGAGAGGCAGAGGTGGATGGTTTTTGTAGACCAGAGCTTGACAGTCTCACACAACAAACAAAAGACAAAAGTAAGAGAAAAATAGGACCCCTGAAGCAAGCTGCCGAGGTAGACTAACTGAATTGGTGAGCTCTGCAGAGGCTCTGGAGAGCCCATGCTTCAGTTACTATAGTAAGGAGTGATTGAGGAAGCCCCCCAGCATAATGGGGCTTCAATAAAGAGAGCACACTTGATTGACAAAAAACGCCAAGCAGTCTTCATGCTCTCCTCATGTTGCTAGCCCCACCTGCTGCTGCCACCAGAGAGGAGCTTATGACTTTGTCACTTCACCTTTAAGAGACTGGAGGGTAGCCCAAGGCACTGTTTTTTTCTTCTCTCTGCTTCAGAGGACCAATAAAGCAAAAATAAGCAAAAGAAACAATAAGGCCCCAACCAATCAGCCAAACAAACCAGATGACATTTAATTTCTCACTGTGGGAATATGGTATTAGTTTTCACATTTTTAATTTTTCTATTTTATGTGCATTGGTGTTTTGCCTACATGTATATCTGTGTGAGAGTGTCAGACCCACAGGAGCTGGAGTTACAGACAGTAGTGAGCTACCATGTGGGTGCTGGGAATTGAGCCCAGGTCGTCTGGAAGAGCAGCCAGTGATCTTAACTGCTGAGTCATCTCTCCAGCCCCCACCTTTTTTCAAGTGCTTGGGATGGAGCCCAAAGCTGTACAGTTATGCTCTACTATGGAGCTACACCCTCAACCCCACAGTCACCATTATTGACCCCATTTTACACACTAGCAACCTTGGGCAGAGAAGTTTTTTTTTTTTTTTTTTTTTTTTTGGTTTTTCGAGACAGGGAGGCTGTCCTGGAACTAGCTCTTGTAGACCAGGCTGGTCTCGAACTCACAGAGATCCACCTGCCTGTGCCTCCCGAGTGCTGGGATTAAAGGCGTGCGCCACCAACGCCCGGCCAGAGAGAAGTTGTCATTGCTGATGTTACACAGCTAGGAAGTGGGTTCAAATTTGAATCTGGATAGTTCAGATGCTGGATACCATCTTTCCATGTTGGAGCTAATTTATATTTGTCAAACTATAAAATCATCACACTTTATGTGAACTTTAAAAAGAAAAAATTATTTAGGAAAAATTACAAGATTTTACATTCACAAGCAATTGTGGATTTTGAAAAAGGCCACATCCCTGTAAGTCCCCTTACCCAATATTTGGAACAGTTGGAGGCTATAGTCTAAAAAAAAAGTTAAGAATAAAACACTCCCAGTGAGTTCCACATGAATGACCCAGATTCAAAGAAATTTTAAGCCTCAAAACACAGATGGGAGCCAATAGACTGGTCACTCTGCCTCTGCCTCACTGTTAATGTAGACATTATCCACCTACCTGCTTCCATTTCCCACCCCACAGGTCTAAGCTTTCTCCCTCAGGAAACAGTGGGGTTCGAATACCATCAGGTGACCCATATATATTCCAAACAGCCAAAAGTTGACAGCTTCACACAGTTCAGGCGAATGGAACCAATACCAGCTTGCCATTCATCAAATGTTCTCTATATATGAGGATAGCCTTGAACTCAAAGCAGCCCTCCAGCCTCAGCCTACCGAGTGCTGGGGTTCTAGGAGTGAGTCACTATGCCTGACTATTAAAAGCCTTCCTCATTCTAACAGCTCAAAGAAGTGTTTTTTTTTTTTAATTAATTTAGTGTGTGTGTGTGTGTGTGTGTGTGTGTGAATTCAAGGATGCTTTATGTGTGGGGTGTCTTAGTTACTGTTCTGTTACTGTGAAGAGAGAACATGACCAAGACAATTCTTAACAAAGAAAGCACTTACTTGGGGGTTTGCTTACAGTTTCAGATGTTTACCCATTATCACGGGTAATGGGAAGCATGGCGACAAGCAGGCAGATAGGTGCAGGCATGTGCTGGAGAAGTAGCTGAGAACTTACATCTGATCCCCAGGCTGGGGTGGGGGAGACTGGTGTGGGTTTTTGAAACCACTCCTAGTGATGCATCTTCAATAAGGCCACACCTCCTAATCTTTCCTCAACGATTCCACTTCCTGGTGATTGGAGCCTAGCGGGGCTATTCTCATTCCTTCTGGTCCTCTCCTTGTACCTTTACAAGGGCTCTGGGGATAAAAGTCAGGGCAACAAGTGCTCAATCAGCTGAGCCACCTCACCAGCCCTATGGGTGAGATGCTCCATTTCTTCGTAATGGAACCAAGGGTCAACTGTACAAATGTAACATGTCTGCCTCTTGGTGGGTGCAAAGTCAAAATAAATATAGCTAAGACCTAAGAGTAGAGGATTTGTTAGAGGCCAGACAAGGTGGTATATACCTCAGCAGTTGGATGGTGGAGGCAAGAGGCTCAGGTGCTCAAGGATAGTTTCTGATACACATTGAGTTCCAGACCAGTATGGGCTACATGATACCCCATCTCAAAAACATTACCTGCAGCAGGCAAGGTAGCATTGGAGTTATTTCCAAAGCACTGGCCTTGAACAAGGAAAGAATGAGGGTTTTACCCAGAGAACCTGTGCATATTTGTATAAGAGTCAGCTTAGTCATAAGTATAACCAGTTGAGTACATTCCGGATCATGCTCTTTTAGTTTATTTTAAGTCAAGGTCTTACTGTGTACACCTGGCTGGCCTGGAGCTCCATTTATAGACCATCCTGGCCTCGAACTCATTAACAATCCACCGGCTTCTGCCTTCCAAGCGCTGAGATTAAAAGTGCTCATGACCACTCCTATTTTAAAGTCCTAATTTAAGAAGGTAAAATGGTAGACATATATGGGTGTGGTTAGTCTAAGGTTTTGTTTGGATAAGAGTGCTTCAGGCTCACTCAGCCCGTTTCATACGCCTTTATCTGTAATAAAGGAAAGGACACTTTTTTCTTCTTTTTTAAGACAGGGTTTCTCTCTGTAGACCAGACTGGCCTCGAACTCAGAAATTTGCCAGCTTCTGCCTCTTGAGTGCTGGGATTAAAGACATGTATCACCATGCCGGGCTGGAAAGGATGCCTTGAAGGAGTTAGCTTCTGAAGGCACCTGTCTATTATTCCCTCCCATGCCCCCTGCCATTAGTAATTCCTGGATACCAATTACATTGGCATCGCTCTAGCTTGAGCATTAGCAGGTCCTGCCGTATCGTCATAAATTCCCTTTCCATTTGTAAATTTTCTTTATTGGCTGGCTCTACAATTGAGATACATCCTCAATACACTGCCCCCTTTTCCTCTTTCTTTAAAAGATTAGGAGACAGCCCAGCAGCCTCTTCTCTGGGATCTGCTCAGATGAAGGCCAAAGACTGTATTCCCAGCCCTAGGGAGGCTGATGCTGGAGTTTAGGCAAAAAAACGCTGGCTCAGGTGGGAGCGGGAGCAACGGAAGGGAGGGGACTAAGGCTGACGCGTTTTCTCAGTTCTCTACAGGACGCCAAGTTTTCCCTATCACCTGCTTCTTGAGAGTTAAAAACCTCATGCTTTTTTTTGTTTTGTTTTGTTTTTTGAGACGGTTTCTCTGTTTAACCTTGGCTGTTCTGGAACTCACTCTGTAGACCAGGCTGGCCTAGAACTCACAGAGATCCGCCTGCCTTTGCCTCCCAAGTGCTGAGGTTAAAGGCGTGCGCCACCACCCGGTAAAAACCTCATTTTTAAAAAAAGATTTTATTTATTTATTATGTATACAGGATTCTGCTTCCATGTATATTTGCACACCAGAAGAGGGCACCAGATCTCATTACTGATGGTTGAGAGCCACCAGTAATGTGGTTGCTGGGAGTTGAACTCAGGACTTCTGGAAGAGCAGTTAGTGCTCTTAACCTCTGAGCCATCTCTCCGGCCCAAACCTCATGTTTTATACCATCAAATTTTCGCATTTATAATCCAACACCTGGTACGACCACGGACTTAGCGGGCAGCACCGGGGAAATTAACGGAGCACTCACACACCCGCCCAGGTCACGCCCGCTCCTCGCCCACGCCACGCCCCCCGCCCGGGTTCCTATTCGTTCTTGCTCGGTGGCTCCTCCTTCCTGCGACTGCGCGTTGAGCCGTCCCGGTCCAATATGGCGTTGTCGGCGTCCGTCCGCCGGCTGGGGGTCGGGGTGAGTGGGCTGCGTGCGGGAGGGCTGGGGGTGCCGCCCGGGGTCCGCTCACTCCCGGTCTCTCCGCAGATGCTGTCGTGCAGCCGGGAGCTGCCTTGCGCCTGGCGCGCCCTGCACACCTCCGCGGTCTGCGCCAAGGTGAGTGCCGCGGGCCGCCCCGCGAGCTAGGCAGGGGGCGGCTGGGGGAGGCTGGAGAGCCGGTGGCGGGAGGGCGACTGGGGGCGCCTGACCCACGACGGTCCCTTTGCTCGTAGAACCGGGCGGCTCGAGTCCGCGTGGCCAAGGGGGACAAGCCGGTGAGCTACGAGGAGGCTCACGCCCCGCACCACATCGCGCACAGAAAGGGCTGGCTGTCGCTGCATACAGGTGAGGGCACCTGGGAAGGACACGGGTGACACTTTAACCTGCTCTTTCTAAGAGCCGAACTAAGATCGCGCCGGGCGCCATCGGGAGGCACATCTCGAGCTTAAGTCCAGCCAGGCTTACATAGTGAGACCTTGTCGCAAATGAATGAATGACGTCTAGTTATGGGGCTGGATGATGAATAAAGATTGGTAAAGTGCAGTGTCGCTTACACATGAGGATCCGCCCCAACTCCCCCAAGAAAACCTGATGGGCCTGTAACTACTGCTGAGAGGTGTAAGGATGAAGGAGACAGACTAGCCAGTCTTGAAAGAGTAGCTGCTTTGCTAAAAATAAACAATAGAAATGGTGAGTGACAGAGGAACACTTTGGCTGTTAACGCCAGGTTTCCTCCACTGGTCCATCGAGGGAGCACAGCCAGATACGTTCCAGCGAGACCCACAGATTAGGATGTTGAAAGGAATTTGAACATTCCTTGTTCTGTGTGAGTTGGCATTGCTATGGTTGGTCACAATTTACAGAGATGTTTAATGACTCAGAGGCAACAAGGTAGTGAAGTCTACATAGAATCATTGACCTGGGAGAGAGTGCCCCAAATAATGCAGCATGGACTCTGCACAAATGAACTGCAGACAGTCTTTGTCACTCACAGAACCTGTATTTGAAGACTTCTGTTTTCTCTTCCTCTCCTTCCTTTGTTTTTTGAGACAGGATTTCTCTGTGTAGCCCTGGCTGTCCTGGAACTTGTTCTGTAGACCAGGCTGGCCAAGATCTCACAGAGATCCTATTTTTTATTTTTCTTACTCATTTACATTTCTGTATACATGGTGTGTGTATGTACAGTTTGTCACAGTCAGTTCCCTCCTCCTACTGTATGGGCCCTAGGGATCAAACCAGCACCTTTACCCACTGAGCCATCTGCGAGTGAGTCTGGCAGTATACCTCAGGCTGACCTGGAACTCACATGCTTTTTTTTTTTTGATACTGGAGTTTCAACTTCCAATCCCCCCCATCTCTCTCTATCTATGTGTTTGTGTGTTGTGTTGTGTGTGTGTGTTTAATAATGTGTATATGGTATTCATGTGTAAAACATCTATACATGTGTTTATATGTACATATTCATGTGTGACTGTGTATGTGAACCAAGACATCCTCAGGCCAGTCCTTGCCTTCACCTTGTTTGAGACAGGTTTCTTTGTTGTCACCACCTGTGTATGCCAGGCTGCTTGGCATACAAGCTTCTGGGGATTCTCCTGCCTCTGTCCTCCATCTCACAATAGGAGCATGGGGATTACAGATGCTGGTACCTGCTGTTGTATGAGTTCTGGGCATCCCAGCTCAGGTGCTCATGCTCATGCTAGTAGACTGTACACCCAATGAGCTGTCTGCCCAGCTCTTCAGCCCTTGCATATCCTTACACTGGTAAAAATGCATCTATAACCTCATAGTCATTCCAGGTCACTTTGGGATGTGGGCAGAGCAAGGCTCATATGTGGATTTCCAGTGGAGGTAGAACAAGTGTATGATGTCAGATGTGCCCTTTTGGTAGTCTAGAGCCGTATTTCAAACATTACTGTGCCATAACTTGGGGATGTGGCACTTTGAGTGGCCTTGAAATGCTATCTAGTGTTCCTGTAAGCTCAAGAAGACTGGTATGCCTTATGGAGAAAATGCTTGTAAGATAAACTTTACTTGGGCCTAAATTATAAGAACTCAATATTAATGAGTCAGATATATATATGTATATATATTTCTATATATCCTGTAAATAGGACACATAAAATTAGTTATGTATTAATCTGTTGATAAAATCATTGTGACTAGAGGCTTGCACGAACCGTGCTGTGAGTTGACACTGGGGCAGTGGCTCAGAACTCACTAGCTCAGTGTGTGGCAATGTAGAACATAATTGCTGTGAACCAATGTATTTTTCAGCATGTGAGTTCTCACCAGAAAAAATTCAGTAGGATTCTCATGTAAAACTTTGAAGATACAGGTTCCTGGTTCAGTGCCCAGCCCCTTCCATCCCCTCAAAGATGTAAGATACAGCTTTGGGTCCCTTAAGTCAAAGTCTCTGAAAATATGCCACATGGCTGTGAGTACCTGGGGCATACTGAGGATCAATCCGCAAGTGGAAGCAGAAGCCCTAATAGACCTGGTGTCAGAAGTGGGTAGTGGCCTCATCAGTTTGGCCTGTGTGATTAGTTGAAGGTGGAAAGCAGGCTAACTGTAGATGGAGGTTGTACTCAGCTTTGTGCTCCAGCTCATGTCAGCCTTTTGTAGAATGAGGATGGTAATATTACTGACTTCAAAGGATTGATTGGGGGAAATAATGTGCTACTTTGAGTTTATTTATTTAAACTTGTATGTGTGCAAGTACACACATGTGTGTCATGGCACGCCTGTGGAGGTCAGAGGGCAGCTTTCAGGAACCAGTTGCCTCTTTGCACCTTGTTGAGACAGGGTGTCTCTCTTGTGTCTGCTATGGTTTGTACTCCAGGCATCTGTTTGCTGAGCTTCCTGAGCAATTCTCTTGTCTCCACCTGACATCTTGCTGTAAAAGTGCTAGGTTTACATATGTGTGCAATTGCAGCTGGCTTTTTTTGTGGGAGGTGTGAACTAATGAGTTTAATGGGACCACTTCATGCATGAGAGCAGAGGGACTCAAAGGCAGCTACAACATTGAAAGTGCATCTGGCTTTGGGGATTGAACTCAGGTCATTAGACTTTCACAGCATTCTTACCTGCTGAGCCATCTTGGGATCCTTGTGCTTTGAATTTTAAGATGTTAGTCTTACTCCAGCAGAAGAAAAGGGAAATGGCTGTGGGCAAGGGATAGGATTGAGAGTCTAGTCCTGTTGAATATGAGGTCTGGGGTCTGCACAGCTTCCTTGGCTGACTCTTCTATGGCACCCTCTTTAGGTAACCTGGATGGAGAAGACCATGCTGCAGAGAGAACACTGGAAGATGTTTTCCTTCGAAAATTCATGCTGGGCACCTTTCCAGGCTGCCTGGCTGACCAGATCGTTCTGAAGCGCCGGGCCAACCAAGTGGACATCTGTGCCGTGGTCCTGAGGCAGCTGCCAGCACACAAATTCTACTTTCTTGTGGGCTACAGTGAGACTCTGTTGTCACACTTTTACAAGTGTCCTGTGCGACTCCACCTTCAGACTGTGCCCTCCAAGGTTGTGTACAAGTACATATAACAGCTCTTTCTTTCACCAAGCTAGAGCCTGCAAAGACCCAGAGAAGTTAAGTGGATCAAGGGGAAACACCTGCTTTCAGGATGGAGGCATCAGCTCCAAGCTGCTGTTGAATAAAGACCCTGTAATGTCTTGTTCTCTGTCTCTTTTAAAGATTTTACTTAATTATATGTGGATTGGTGTGTCTGTGTATGTGTGAGTGGATGGCACTGGATATTCCTGGAGCTGGAGTGACAGGTGACTGAGCTGCCCAGAGTAGGTGCTATGTTGGGGTCTAGAATGGATTGGAGACTCCCTGGAGGCACTGGTGTTGGGTTGTAGGCATTTTGTCCCTCACCCAGGAGTGTGGTGCTAGGCAAGGCCGGCTATGGACTGGTGCCAGGGCCTGGGGGCTGTAGTGTGGGAACTGGAACTTGACCTTTCCCACCTATGTATGTGGCCAGATGTTTCAGACACAGATGTGGAACCTTGCTGAGGGGGAACCTGACATATCTGAGCTCTAGTTCTGTCAGATGCTCTTTCTGATTTGTCTGCTGCTTCCCCGAGTGAGGGTTATGAAGAGCTGTGTTGCCAGTAGCTGTTCTGACCCCAGCCTTTGACTCATTATCTCCCTTTTTTTTTTTTTTGGCCCCAGTCCTCTCCCTGGGACCCTGTCTGGAACCCTGATACAGCTGGTCCAGACCAGTGCTAAGAACTGAACTGGGTCATCCATAAAAAGACAGTCATATTTTAGTGGGAGCCTGAGTGAGTGTCTCAGAGGGTCCTCAGGGTTTTCTGGGAACTCGAGGTAAAGGGCTGCACTTCATTGCAGGGGCTTGCCTTAGGCTTGTTTTCTATCCAAATGAAAAGGTCCACTTAACCAACAGTCTCTGCTGTTCTTAATGAACAGGTTTCTACAGTAGGGGCAAAGGTGCTAGCTCTGGATCCTTTTTCTTTGGGGCCTTAAGGAAAGTGTAAGTTCTGGGCAAGTCTACTAAATATCAAATAGGTGTGCTTTCACTATGAGTTGATGTCAGTTATTTCCTGGGGCATGGGACTCAGTGTGCTGATGGTAACATACAGGGTTATGTACTAGCCTGAGGGAACATTTCTTTTTTTTTTTTTTTTGAGACAGAATTTCAACTATATAGCCCTGGCTGGCCTTGAACTAACAGGTCCTCCTGCCTCTGCTTCCCTAGTACTGGAATTAAAGCCGAATGCCTGGCTCTGAGATTTCCTTACTCCCTATCTAAAGCACTAAAGCATCATTTCCTCTTGAAGAAGAGGGTAAATGTGTTTACTGCATCTGCTTTTAAGATGTTAGGACAGTGTTTTGAGACCAGCCTGGTCTGCAGAGCGAGTTTCAGGACTGCCTCTAGAACTACAGAGAAACCCTGAAAAAAGACAATTGCTAGAAGTGAGATGAGAAAGATGAGAAAAACAGTTCTTGAGTGTGAGTGGGTGAGGAGTTTACAGCCGCAGGGTCATTCAGGGGCATTTGAAGCTGCAAGAGGCACTTAGAGATGTGCACTTCAAAGACAGTAAAAGCTGGGGACATGGCAGAGGCAGAAGGAAGCTCCAGGCTGTTGAATCTTGCCCAGGCTTATCTGAAAGGCACAGTGAGTGGTTTTTCAAGACAGGGCTTCTCTGTGTAGCCTGGCTGTCCTGGAACTTGCTCTGTAGATCAGGCTGGCCTTGTATTCACTGAGATCTGCCTGCCTCTGCCTCTGGAGTTCTGGGACTAAAGGTGTGTGCCACCACAGCTGGGCTTAATGTTTACCATTATTGCTGCATGTTTTGTGTGTGCTGGTATGGTATTGTTACTATCCTCAGGGGACAAACAGGAACACCTTCTATTCTTTGCTATAAGAACATATTTGCCTTTCAGTCTGCAGACAAGAATTTACATGTGCACACTGTGGACAGTTCAGCTCTGCTTGTTCTGAATCAACCTTCATTCTAGATGTCAGCAACGTCTTCAGGAGAAATGTGAGCCTCAGTGGCCTTTGTGTGAGCACACTCTGCCCTGCTATTTACCACTCGAGTTGGCAGTGTGAACCTGGGAGAGCAGGCCTGGGAGAGGCTGACTAAAGTTTCATGCAGTAGCCCACTTTATTCAGAGCATCAGACAATTTATACTCTGAGGGTCAAGAAGAGTCACCCGAGTGAAGTGTGTAATCACAAGAACAAGCTGCACATGGCAAAAACATGTTTTTCATAGAGGCACATGAATAACAACAGCTGAAGTAAACTCTTTTTTTTGGTTTTTCGAGACAGGGTTTCTCTGTGTAGCTTTGGAGCCTATCCTGGCACTTGCTCTGGAGACCAGGCTGGCCTTGAACTCACAGAGATCTTCCTGCCTCTGCCTCTGGAGTGCTGGGATTAAAGGCGTGCACCACCAACGCTCCGCTAATTTTTTTTTTCCCCGACTTCACTCTTATCTGCTACACTTGGGAAGAACACAAAAACACATTCCAAGCACAATTCTGTGTTTTGAAGAAACTGAAGTCACAAGACTCAGAATTCCCCTTACGTGACTCCATTCTTAGACTGTGTTCTGATAACTATAGTGAGGGAAAGGCAGAATCGCAGACTATGACAACCTCCTGGCCAGAGAGGAAAGATGCAACTTTATTGTCTTTGTTCTGGGTCTCCATAAAATGCACTAAGGAGGACAGGCTCGGGGAGGGCAGCTGCCCACAGCTCTCTGAATTGTGCAACTGAAAGACTCAATTCTTGGCTTGTGCTGTCATGGATGGCACAGACTGAATTCTGGTTTTACCATAAGGACTTTCTGTATAAAGAAGGCAAAGGACATGTCAGGTGAAATTCAGAATTTAAACTTCAGTGAGATTTTACATTCTTTTAAACAATCTTATTTTTGATTGTGTGTGTGTGTGTGTGTGTGTGTGTGTGTGTGTGTGTGTGTGTATGTATGTGTTCTGTTGCCTGCAGAGACCAGAGGAGAGAGACCATGCAGTTTTGAGTAGCTGATGAAGCTGGTATTTAAAGAGCCTGGATGCCACTGCCATCTTAGGAAAATGTCATCCAAATGACAGCAAGAGACACTTCATTTTACAAATGAACAAAAACAGTCATGTCAGAAACATCACATGACTTCAAGCTTCGGCTCAGAGCCATGGTAAGAAACAAAACAAAACAAAACCAGCATGATACTGGCACAGAAACAGACATGTAGACCAATGGAATGGAAACCAGATGTTAGCCCACAGCAATACAGCTGTTAGAGTCTCAACAAAGGTGCCTGAAACACTCATTGGAGAGAGGCAGCAAGTGTGCCGGGAAAAGTGAAGACACACAAGACTAAGATGACATTCCTCTGATCCAGGCTATACAAAAAACATCTCAAAACAAAACAGACATTAGTGTAAGACCATAACTGTGGGAAGGCTTCAGTGTAGAGGCAATGCTATTCTGTATAGGATTTGAAGATCTCAGGAAAGAGCAGTAAGAATCACCCAACCAGATTGCCAGATTGTGTAAAATTTCCTCTTCTTCTTCTTCTTCTTCTTCTTCTTCTTCTTCTTCTTCTTCTTCTTCTTCTTCTTCTTCTTCTTTTCTTTTCTTCCTCCTCCTCCTCCTCCTCCTCTTCCTCCTCCTCCTCCTTCTCCTCCTTCTCCTCTTCCTTTTTGAGACAGGGGTTTTTCTGTAGCTTTAGAGAATGTCCTGGAACTCGTTCAGTAGACCAGACTGGCCTCGGACTCACAGAGGTCCCCTTGCCTCTGCCTCCCGTGTGCTGGGATTAAAGGTCTGTGCCACCACTGCCCCGTTTGTGTAAAATTTAAAAGCTCCCACACAACAAAGGAAAGTGATTGGCAGCCTGAAGATGTACAGAATGAGAGAAATATTTTCCAGATATATGACAGAGGATTGAGACACAGCACATATAAATAACTAACTCAAAACTTAAATGCCCAAAGAACAAACATTCCAATAAACACATGCACAAAACAAGCAGAAACTTTTCAGGTGAGGATGTAGAAACAGCCTGCAAATACAAGAAGAAATGTCCACTATTCTCAGCCACCAGGGAAATGTAAATCAGAGCTACACTGGAAGTCCATTTCTCCCCATTCAGAATGGTTAGCTTCAATAAAGTCAAGTAACAACTATAAAGTATTTGTTGGTGAGGTAGCAGAAAAAATATCCCTTCTACATACTTGGGGGAAATGTACTTCCGTGCAAATTAGTATGGAATACCCCTATATATTTCATTATTACATGTTATATAATAATAACCAGAGCTGGAGTTATGGTTTATTGGTTAAGAGCACTGGATGCTCTTGCAGAGTTTCAATTCCCAGCACCTACAAGGTGGCTCACAGCCAGTCCCAAGGGATCTAATGTCCTTTTATTCCCTCTGTGGGCACTGCATGCCATGTGCTAGACAAACATACACACAGGCAAAGCACGAATACTCAACTAACTAACTGAATCTAGAACTGTGGGCAGATATAGCTGTGCCTCTTCCCGGTATGCACTAAAAGGAATAAGAGCTGACAATACAGATACTTGCCCGCATCTGTCTGCAGCAGCACCAGTCACAGGACTCAAGGTGCAGAACTGGCCCAGGCTCCTATCAACAGATTAATTGGTAACAAAATACTATATATGAGCATGATAAAAGTTTATTTTTCCAGAAAGAAAAATGAAATCATAGTGATAGTTATTTTTTGCAGGAAAACAGAAAAAAATAGACTGAGATCATTATGTTAAGAGAAATAAGCTACATCACAAAGCTATGTATTACAAGTTTTATTTCAAGTGTGAAATTTAGGTGCATGCGTATGTTTGAGTGTGCGTGTGTAGGATAGTAAAGTAACAGGACTACTAAGGATATAGAAGGGTTTTGAAAAGAATGAGGAGGCGGTATGAAGAGGGTAATACAGGAGTGGATATTGTCAGAATGTCGAGGTTTTATGGATGTATAATCATGTCATCTTGTACCTCACTTGTTTGTGCAATTATAGATAAATTCAAATATATTCTAACTTGACTATCCAAATTTCACTGCATCAACAATGTGTACAGCAATAATTACAAAATAAGATAAAATCGCAGTAGCATAATATAGCAATCCATGAGATACTTGTATTTAAGAAACTGAAAAATGAACTTAATAGGAATTTAGTTTTGTAGTTTTTTTTTACTTCATATGATACATTTATATCATTTTCATTTAAATTAAAACTATGTGTGGTTATATGTTTGGTTGTGAATCATTCACCTCTGACTGGAGTGTCAACCCTTTCATGCTGCAGGAAAACTCTAAAATTGTTATGAATCACAGCCAACTTAAATGACATAGAAGCCAACTTAAACCATCATGCATTATACTGTTAGAGGCAGTAATATACAATTCCTTGAATCAAATTTCACTGTAAGTTATCACTTTATTTGCATTTATGAGTAAGGTTAACATTATTTCTTTAAAATATTTTAAAATTATTTAATTTTTGATTTATGTGTATGCATGTATGTCTGCATGTTTGCATAAAGATGCTTGAGGAGACTAGGTGATAGATCCCTGGGAGCTGGAGTTACATATGTTGTAAACCACCTGATATGGCTGCTAGGATAGAGCAGCAAATGCTTTTTGGAAAAGTGTATTTTACATATTATTAATTTTTCATAGAATATGTTTTGATCATATTCTTTCCTCTTTCCCAGTTGCTCTCAGATCTTCTCCCTCCTCCCAATCCACCCAATTTCATGTTCTCTGCCTCTAAAAGAAAAAAAAAACATAAAAAGCAAACCAAAACAATTTTAAAAAGCACATGCAAAAAACCATGGAATTTGTTTTGTATTGGCCCTTGTATTATAAACTGGCTACTTAAATATAAATATATTACACACACACACACACACACACACACACACACACACACACACACACATATATATTATGTATATATTCAACACAACTTTATATCAACCTTTAACTCTACATAAATTTGAATCAATGATTTGATTCCTATGATCTATAGTCAGTGGAAATGTGATGGCTAAAGGAAATGCACTTTATGCCAGGCATCCATCCAGCAACCTGACTCAGTGACCTCCACCCAAAAATGTCCAGCCATGACCATTCTACTTGTTATGACTAAATGCTTTTTTGGTTTCTATAACATTCTTACACAAATACCCAAAGATTATTCTGAGATGCCTTGGCCACTTAAACTTGGCGGAAGAGACCAGCTTTTGCTTGCTTGGAGGTCTTCTGGTTGGTTTTGCCTTAAATAACCTTTCCCCGTATACCTCCTTCATGACACTCCCAAGATTCAGCTTTGGCTGTCATCTTGCTAGCAGCTAATCAATCAATCTTTTAACTATAATTGGACTGAGTCTACAGTCCCAGGGCTCACAAACTCCATAACAACACCGTGATGAAGCTGCTCCTTACAAGGGCCTGTGGGATAGGCTTCCCCCCAATGCCTGGCCAAATCCTCTCCTGCTGGTAAGCCGAGGAGGGTGTGGACTGGCCACCTCTCCAGTCTCTCTAGTCCCACAAAGACCGCACACTTCAGAAGGTATTTCCTCCCCCAGTGAAAAGTTCCTTAAGAGGATTCATATAATTAAACGGAATTCCCATTTAGACCGTGCCTTAAAGATGAAAATGCCACTGCACACAATTATAGATTTAAAATTACTTTAAATAAACATTTCTAGAGGGATTCTGAGCTAACCAGCTCGAGAGATGACTTAACAGAAAGGTAACACCATGCCTTCTGGGAGGAAGGGATCCACCGACACCATTCTTGAAGATGGGGCTGGAGAGATGGCTCTGAAGTTAAAACCACATACTGCTCTTCCAGTGGACCTGAGTTCAATTCTCAGCAATCACATTGAGTGTTCACAACCAATTTTAACTCTAGTTCAGGGGAATCTGACTCCTCCTCTGGCCTCTGCACTCATGTGCACATACCCACACATGTACACATAATTCACAAAATTAAATTAAAAACATTGATGACATTATGAAAATGTTTGTGTTAGGAATTTTTATTCCTTTATTTTAATTTTTATGTGAATGGGTGTTAGTGTCTGCATGTATGGCCATGTATTATGTGCATGCAGTGCTCGGGGATGCCAGAAGAGGGCACTGAATCCCTTGGGACTGTAGTTATGGTTATGAGCTGCCCTGTGGATGCTGGGACTTGAACCCTACTACTCTGGAAGAGCAGCAAATGCTCTTAAGCACAGAGCCATCTCTCCAGCCTAATACTTGTACTTTAAAGAGTAAAATTATGTGGATAATGGGTATAATAATCTGTTTGACTACAAAAGACCTCATGTTATACAAAATTTATTAATTATTGTGCTCTTAATTCTATTTAACTAAAAATTAAACTGAAAACCAATCTAGAAGTAGCTTTGTAAATTGGCTTAGGACTTTAAAAACCCTTCCTTGAAGTCATTTAAAGTTTTGCTTTTACTATCTTCACAATTTACCTGAAACCTGGGCTAAAGTAAGTATTTAACCCTGAGGATGATTAGCAGGAACAGTTTCTGGGGGACGGAGAGTAAACAGATTTGGTGATCAGAGGGAGGGAGAGTGGCTCCCGAGTTTGTTATTGTGACATTACCAAGCCATCCAGGGTGGGGCCTGTCCTTTCCGAGGTCCACACACCCTTTCACACTGAGATGCAGTCATTTTGAGGATTTTATGGGTCACTTTTCCCTTCATTTGTGTGCTTCTTTCCTGTGTTATAAGTATGTCTTTATACAACCTAGGAAACCTGTCAATGACAGTTTGTCAACAGGGATCTCAATCCAGGAAAGTCAGCCCCATGTCAGAACATGCCAGGGGAAGTTTGTCATTACTCCCTCTCCATAGCCATTCAAGTTGTAATACTCCCCAAATAGTCACACACGTTAAGATTTCTATTTAATAAAATGGCACAAAGTAGTTTAATAAGAATATAAATGCCTTATTTAGAAAGCTTTAGAATACTAGTCTAATCATGTTAGCTACATGAGAGCATTAGGGAGCAAAAGGCCATAGAAATCCAAAGTGAAAAGGGGAAGAAGAGCCTCCTTGAATGGCAGCTCAAATGCACATTCATTTTCTAACTCCCAGTCTGTTGTGAGTTCCCTGGTACCCATTAACCTGCAGCAGAGACACATGAGCTCTGCTATTTCTGTGGCCTCCGTTAGGCTTGCTCACCAAGCTCTGTTCTCAATGTCTGCATCATACCACTCTCTTCAGCATAGTGGTGTCAGGTTCTAGCACTCCTCCTTCATGGAGACTTTGCTGAGCTCCTCCCCTGGTGGCTAGCGGAGATTCCAAGTTTTTAATTCTCAGTTCCATCTGGGTTAATGTCACAATTTCATTAGTGTCTCTTAAGTCCTTAGTGTTGTTTTGATCTCTTGTTTGGGTCTAAAGCAAAAAGTACAAAATTTCAAAATAATTAATCTTCGAACAGTTACTTTACTCTTGTTCCCTTTAGTTAAGAATGATCAACTCACAAGCAGTTGTAAGTATGTTAAATAAGATGCTGGGATTTAAAATTTTTATTACTAATGTCAACTGTATTACATTTAAAACATAAAGCCAGGCATGGTGACACACAGGAGGCAGAGGCAGGTAGATTTCCGAATCTGAGATCAGTCTGGTCTATATAATGAACCCGTCTCAAATGAAATGAAACCAAACCAACAGAAACCTGATGAAAGTTTAAAACATAAAATCAGTATACTCTTTTCCTTTGAAAAGCGATAGAATTGAGCCTGGGCTGTGTGTTTGCTAATTCTGCTCTGAGTCACCCTCATGCTAACCACGATGTAGTTTCACAAGACACAGAACAAAAGAATCAGCTCAAAAACATTTAAAAAACGTTACTGTGGCCGGGTGGTGGTGGCGCATGCCTTTAATCCCAGCACTCGGGAGGCAGAGGCAGGTGGATCTCTGTGAGTTCGAGACCAGCCAGGTCTATAAGAGCTAGTTCCAAGTCAGCCTCCAAAGCCACAGAGAAACCCTGTCTCGAAAAAACAAAACAAAACAAAAAAACAAAACCAAACAAAACAAAAATGTAACTGTGGCTGGGCGTTGGTGGCTTATGCCTTTAATCCCAGCACCCGGGAGGCAGAGGTAGGCAGATCTCTGTGAGTTCGAGGCCAGCCTGGTCTACAGAGTGAGTTCCAGGACAGGTTCCAAAGCCTCAGAGAAACCCTGTCTCAAAAAACCAAGGTGGAAAAAAAAAAAACTGTGACTGAAGGAAATATTTAACAGTATGTTTTAACTTTCACATAGAAAATTTTATTATCTTCTCAGTTGTCTTAAAATGTAAATGATTGTCTAAAATCTTGTGGAGGATCAATACTTTTTTGTCAATTTGTTACTAACCTATACATATCTGAGAAGAAGGAACCTCCCTGGAGGCATTACCTCCATCAGACTGGCCTGTGGGCAAGAATATATGGCATCTCCTTGATTAGTGATTGATGTGGGAAGGCCCAGCCCAGCCCACTGTGGGCAGTGCCATGGAGACCCAGCCAGTAAGTGGTGTTCCTCCACCGAGTCATCAGTTCCTGCCCTGCTTGATTTCAGTTCCTGCACTGGCTTCTCTCAGCAATGATCTGTGAGCAGGACATGTAAAAACCTATTATAACACTTTACTCCTGCCTTAAGGTTGCTATTGCTGTAATGAAACACCATGACCAAAAGCAAGTTGTGGAGGAAAGGGTTTATTTGGTTTACACTTCCAAGTCCCTCATGGAAGAAAGTCAGGGCAGGAACTCAAGCAGAGCCAGAATCTGGAGGCAGGAGCTGATGCAGTGGCCATGGAGGGGTGCTGTTTATCTTGGTCCTCATGGCTTGCTCACCTTTTTTTTTTTTTTTTCTTTTCCTAAGACAAGGTTTTCTGGCTGTCCTGGAATGTGCTCTGTAGACCAGACTGATCTCTAACTCACAGAGATCTGCCTGTCTCTGCCTCCCAAGTGCTGGGATTAAAGTCGTGCAACACACAGTTTAGCTGGAGGCATTTTCTTAATTGAAGTTCCCTCCTCTTAGATTACTTTAGCTTATGTCAAGTTAACATAAAAGTAGCCAGTACACCTCTCCTAGTTGTTATTAGTGTTTTTTTTTTTAACAGCAATAGAAACCAGAACAATGACATACATTGAAAACTTTAAAATGAGATGTATGCCATTCAGAAGTCTACAAAGTCAACCGCTATGAGAAGAGGAAACGCAAGGGATAGAATCCACATTACTACTGTGCTGAAATGAATTCAGACTTGTTGCAGATTAATTAAAAAGGGAAAAAGCTTTCTGCAAGCTGCCTGCTTTCCTCAGGCTCTGCGGGCTCTGCTGCTCTCACACTACCTACCTCGTGCTCTTGCATCCACCTTCTTCAGCAGAGAACTTCTAAGCGCTGAGGTCCTTGAGTAGGCATCCACGCTTCTTTTGTTCTGTTTTTATTGCTATTAGCTCTTGCTCCATAAACTGAAGTTTTACAGCCATGTGTAGATATTTGTAATATGTAGTTTCCCAATTTTCTTTCAGCTTGTATAACTGTATGAATAAAAAATATGGTTTCATGGTGAAGGATAAAAACCGAAGCTAGGTTAGCATAAAGCCAGTAGACAACTGATGCCAGTTCAGCTATAATAAGTTAAAGTTACACTCTGTAGCAGACTATTAGAATGTACTCCATTGGATTATCCAGAAAATAAGCAAAATTAAACACAGCAGGAATGACAGAAATATGTTCTTTACATACATCTTTGTCACTTATGCCTCAACCACAGCTGTCATTTTCCATGCCTAATTTATTCTTTCATTAATAACATGACAATAAGTCACATGCCAACGGAAGTCTCTGGCCCTTTCCTCCTGAATACTCAGTGCCTCTAAGTTTCTTTCTTTTTCTTTCTTTCTTTTTAAACAAATATGTTCTGATTTAAGAGCATTGCCTTGTAAACTTTGGACTCATTCCATAAAATACAGGAACACATTAAACAAAAGTATTGACAAAATTTAGTTGGATGAATTAGGATGACTTCCCTTTAGTTCTTTGGTGGTGGATTCAAAACATGGCTCCATTCTCCCATAAGACCCATCTCCTGAGTGTGAGCTTGTTTTGGTAACTAGTTTCTAGTATGGGTTTTTTGTTTTGTTTTGTTAAGACAGGGTCTCACTATGTATCCCTCACTAACCTGGAACTCTCTGTGTAGACCCAACTGGCCTCAAACTCACAGAGATCCATTTGCTTTTGCCTTCAAATGCTGGGATTTACACAATCTGATATAAGGCCCGGCAGTAGTGGCACACGCCTTTAATTCCAGCACTTAGGAGGCAGAGGCAGGTGGATCTCTGTGAGTTCAAGAACAGTTGGTCTACAAGAGCTAGTTCCAGGACAGCCTTCAAAGCCCAGAGAAACCCTGTCTCAAAAAACCAACAAAACAAAACAAAAAACAAAACAAAACACTTAGTCTGATATAGCTTGCTCCTGGATGTCTCTAGGGAAGCAATACTTAGTAAGTTATTGCTATGATCACAATTTCATTGCTGTGTTCCTTGGTTACTACAGATATTTAGGGGCTGGACATGAATTTCTTCTAATGGGCTGACCAATTACCCTGTGAATCTTGGGTTGGGCTGTGTGACTCTAGTGGTTTAGGTGCAAGACGTGAATGTAAGGGACTGTGGTGTTCGAGAATCAAGTTTGTGCTGTGAACATCAACTTTGGTTCTAGCACAAAGTTAGATGCCAGGTGTTGTATCTGCTTCCTCCAAGCTGGGAGAGGGAGCTCTCCTGCAGAGCTGCCTTTAACTGTGAGGAGAACTCCTGGGGTGCAGCTTCCATGAGTCATCACTCAGGCTGAGACGGTCTTTTGGGTGACACAGCTGCCGGTGAGTCACCCATGCTCCTATCAGTTACCACAACAAACTCATTAGGCTTGGATGAATTCATTTCTTTATATTTTTTGTTTTTTGAGATAGGGTATTTCTATTACAGAGCTGTGGCTGTCCAGGAACTCACTATGTACCTGGCTGGCCTCAAACAGAGGACCACCTGCCTCTGCTTCCTGACCTATGGGCTTAAAGGTGTGTACCACCCTGCCCAGCTTGGATTTGGTGTTTTTTGTTTTTGTTTGTTTGTTTGTTTGTTTGTGTTTTTGGTCTGTCATCATACCCCATTCCTCCCCCTCCCCGAGAAAACTCACACAACACTACATCAAAAGGGAATCTGTAAGATGACCATTGATCTAATTCCCAACAAAATAAGCTGATGTCATGTTGGTAAAAACACTGATGTGAACTAAAATGAAATGAGAAAACTTAAATGCTGTCAGCAGTGAACTGGGTCAACAGATTCTGTGACCATGAAATGAGAACAAAGAGGAAGTACTAGGTGAGAGCCTGAATGTTTCAGTAGAGAAGAGAGAAAGAACCAGCTATCATTGAAGGCCAGATCTTACTATGTTAGGGACTCAGCAGGCATAAACTGGCCACATTAGCCCTAACTGGATGAAGAGCTTCCCACCCCATGAGGGGCTTTCTGAGAGCAAGGGGATCTAACCCTTCCTCAGCTGCATGCAGGGGAGCCAAGCCCTCCTCAGCTGCATGCAGGGATCTAACTCCTCCTCAGCTGTATGCAGGGGATCTAACCCCTCCTCAGCTGCATGTAGGGGAGCCAAGCCTGATGGGGAATGTACTGTGTATGTTCATCTTATTGATTTTTGAATAAATTATTGTTTGGCCACTGAGGAAGCAAGTTAGGTGGGACTAGGAATCAAAGAGGATTCTGGGAAATGTAGTAAAGAAGTGGTGATCTAGGCAGGAAGTGACATAGCAGGGAGACTCATATTTAAGGAAGGACAAGCAGGAAGTGGTCCCTTTTTTCCCTCTGCTCTTCCTTCAGAATCGCCATGTGATCCTCCGGCAAGGGAGGATGACATTGGAAGGCGTCTGATAAGATAAGTCTTATAAAAATATATATATTTATGATAATTAAGACTGAGCTAACAGATGAGAATCCTAGTCATTGGCCAAGCAGCATTTGTAACTAATATAAGTCTCTGTGTACTATTTGGGGCCCTAACTCGGGCGGGCGGCTGGCATAAAGCATACACGTGGTGGCGGGGCTCAGTGGCTTTTGGCGGTAAGATTTATTGTAACACAAGCCCTCCTTAGCTGCATGCAGGCCCAGGCTTTTGACAGTCAGAGCCCCAAGCAGGATCAGGTCAGAAAAGTAACAGGTGATACCATAGCAACTGGAGCTGCTGATAGCTTTTTGACAGCTCTTCCTTGATTGGCCCTATTTATAATCTTATTTGCATGCCAATCAGGGTCCAGGGCCCCAAATTTCTGATGTTCTGGGGCTACAAGAACAGAAGGCTTGAGAGTACTATAGTGGAGGAAGAGGACTGGCTCGCATGGCCGAACTTCTGCTTCCGGCTCCTCTCTTGACTGAAGCCTCATGGATGTACATGTGCCCCTGCCGCTCTGGTGTGTTGACTACAGGCTTGCTCTGAAAGACACTGATCCTGACTGGCACCTAAGACCTTTCAGAGCAGTGTCAGCAATCAAAATTCAAAGTGGGAACAACCCAGAGGTCCATTGATCGGTGAGCATATAAACAAAATGTACGACTTACCCATGTGACAGGACACTAATCAGCAATTAAATGGAAATGAAATACATACAGGTGTTTGAACAGGCTGAACAATAAAAGAATGCTCAATAAAAGGAACCAGACACAAAGGCAGTTAGAATGCAGACTGTGTCTCTCCACAAAACTGTTCAGATAGATGAACTTGACAGCAATTACGTATACTGGGTTCCTTAAGTCTCAGCATGACAGATCAATTGCTAAGAGGTTTAGAACATATTTGGATAGTAAAAAATAGTAAAAAATTGAGATGATATTTGTGTATCTGTAAATATATACCATGCTACTAAATTGTAATGTATACTTCAACTGACTGGCTTTCACAGCCTGTCAATTGTAGCCCAATAATGCTGCTAGCAACTAGAACCGACAAGGTACTTATAATTTTGACATTGTAATGGTGGACTGTTTGTTGTTAAGTCATCTGCCAGCATTAAGAGAAGCTGGAGAGATGGCTCAATGGTCAAGAGTCCTTGACGCTCTTCCAGGGGACCTGAGTTTGGTGCCAACTATCCACAGGGTGGCTCACAACCATCTGTAACTCCAGTTCTGGGAGATACAATGCCCTCTGATGACCTCTGAGGGCACTAGGAATGCACATGGCATATAGCTAGGCAGGCAAAGCACTCATACATTATAGAATAAAATAAATAAATAAGATAAAGAAATAAAGAGAATCAGCACAACTCACCTTTAATAGAAAAAAATATATATTTTCATTGATTTCAGTGAAGTTGTTGTTTTAAATCTTTGTTTTACTGGCCAAAGAACATATAGCTATATTTACCCAAATCAAGAGATATTGAATCTTACAGATTATTGAAATTACCTCATGCCTTAGTGTATTAATTGGAATATGCATATCAAATTGGCTGGATTTTAAATCACTAGGACCACTAAGCTCTCTGCTTTCAAGCTTATTTAACTTCTTTTTTGTCTCCTCAAAGAACTTCTTAAATCTGTAAAAATGTATAGAATTGGCATGTTTTCAGCATCAATATTTAATAATTTAAGCAGACAATATGCAATATCATAAAAAGGAACAAAACTGTAAGTCACGAATCTCTCATTTGTCTCAACTTAAAATGAATTGAAAATATTCTAATGAAATTCTAATCTTTAAGTAATTTTTTTGTATGTGTTTTGCCTACACATATGTATGTGCATCACAAGCATGTCTCATGTTCATGGGAGCCAAAAGAGTGTGTCAAGTCTCCAGGTCTGGAGTTACAGAACTGGTCATGAGTTGCCATGTGGGTACTAGGAATTGAACCTGGGTCCTCTGGAAAAGCAGCAAGTGCTCTTAACTGCCGAGCCATCTCTCCCAGCCTGAAATTATAATCTTAATTTTTTATTTTTTGAAATTAAAATACTTATATAATTTTCTCCCTTTCCTTTCCTCCCTCCAACCTTTCCTAGGTATCGCTCTTTTTCTTTTTCTAATTCCTGGCCTCTATTTCTTTAATTGTTGTTACATATATTTAGTTCTAAATATATACAGACAACTTACTCAGCTCAACCCATGAAATGTTACTTGTATGTATACAATTTCGGGGCTGACCACTTGATATTGAATAACTAACTGGAGGGCTCTTTTGTGGGGAAGACTGTTTTTTCCACTCGCAGCATTCCTTAGCTGCCTGCAGTTCTTTGTCTGGAGTTGAGCCCCATGAGAGCCCCCCTTCCATGTTAGCGTGTCTATTGATGTCATCCTTGTCCAAGTCATGTTGATGAGATTTCACGGTTGTAGCTTCTTGACATTTCTATGAGACACACTCTCTCAGCAAGCTCCATGTTCCTTTGTCTCTTACAGCCTTCCCACTCTTCTTCTGCCCTGACACCTGAGCCTGATGAGGGGGAGCTGTGTTAAGATGTATCAGCTGGAACAGGGCACCGCACAATCACTTGTTCTTTCCATTGTGATCAGTTGTGTGTTTAAGGAGAGATATTTAGGATATAGTTAGAAATTGCACTGGTTTAGTAAAGTAGTGGTTGTAGGTGTTTCTCCAAGATCCATGGCTTCACTGGCCTTGTGTTACTGTCTAAGTTCCTGTACCAGGAGTGATTCCACTTTTGTTGAGTGGGCCTTAGGTATGCATATCACTGTTGCACCCTTATGGGTATTGTGTCATGCTGGTTGTTGTTGTAGTCTATAGGCATCATAATTAGGCAGGATTATTGTTGTTTCCCCCACCTGGAAATCTTGCATAGCACCTTCTGATAAAGCTAGGGAGGAGGCATTCAGGTCAGTTCCAGCTCAGGAGCCCCTGGACCGTTTTCCACAATAGGAACTTACTTTCAACCTCTGGGAAATAGTCAAGGATAACAGCAATAGCCTATACTGTTTTTGGAGTCTCTTGGATAACTCTGACTAACAACTCAAAAACTGGCTTCCCATGTCTGGTGTTGGGGTTTTTGTTAGATAGTCTATGGCTCTTGTGCAAATTATAAACTTAACAAATAATTTGAGGAAAAAATTTTATGACATTTATATCACATGAGGAATAAGTATTAGAAGCACCTTCAGATGCTTTGTAACTATTATTATCCATTTTAGCATGAAACACAAATTATTAAAGATAATCTGGCCAGGCAATGGTGGCGCATGCCTTTAATCCCAGCACTCAGGAGGCAGAGGCAGGCGGATCTCTGTGAATTCCAGGTCAGCCTGGTCTCCAGAGAGAGTTCCAGGACAGGCTCCAAAGCAATGCAGAGAAACCCTGTCTCAACACTCCCCCCCAAAAATGATAATCTGCAACCCAGAGATTAGTAACTGGGGCGAAGTAGAAAACATACTTATATGTGAATGTCACTGAAAGATGCAACTACTTGTTGGTAGTTGTTTACCCTGAAGCCAACACCCTCTTCTGGTGGGCACCAGGCAGGCATGTGGTACACAAACACTCACACACATAAAATAAATTACAATGAAGTTATACAACACCAGTGGTCACCCCTAAAACACATGCACAGGAGCAGTATCAAGTGAATTCAGTAGACTGTATTTATACATTTATATACACACACACACACACACACACACATATATATATATATATGTAATAGTGAAAATCAAAGGAAAAGAGGCCGTATTTTTGAGAGGGAGTTGAGGGACATGAGAGGAGTCAGAGGGAGGGAAATAGAGTAGATATGGCACTCATATATAAAATCCTCAAAAATATGAAATAACATTGTGATGAGGCTAATTAATGATTGAAAAGATTTAAAATATTAAAATCTTACCCAGCTAGCTCTATCATCAAGTCCTCATTTTTATCCATCTGTTTTTCCAAAGTACATTCTAGAGATTGTGCTTGCTGAATGAGTTCCTCCATTCCATCTCCAAGCTTTAAATAATTTTAAAAATATTTAAAAGTATCAGGAGCCTTGTTCTTCTCTTAGAAAATCATTTCTTATGAGCTTATGAGTAATATGCATTTATACAAGTTTGTAGCATTCCATTTAGGATCAGATTAAAAAATAACTCCTTAAAACCAACTCTCATTTATTTATATATTTATCATTAAGTTTTGAAGAAATTTATTTTGTGCCCCCCCCATGTGTGTGTGCATGTGTATGTATACATGCCATGCATGTGTGCAGATGCCCGCAGAGGCCAAAGAGGTGTGTCACATGTAATGGAGCTTGAGTTGTAAGCCACTAGAGTGGGTGCTGGGAAGTGAACTTGGATCCTCTGGAAGAGTAGCCAGGGCTCTTAACCGATGAGCCATCTCTCAGGTCCCCCTCATCATTAATTTTTATAGAATTTACATTTTTATTTTTTTTAAAAAAAGATTTTATTTATTTACTATGTATACAACATTCTGCTTCCATGTATATCTCCACACCAGAAGAGGGCACCAGATCTCATTATGGATGATTGTGAGCTACCATGTGGTTGCTGGGAATTGAACTCAGGACCTCTGGAAGAGCAGCCGGTGTTCTTAACCTCTGAGTTATCTCTCCAGCCCCTTAGAATTTACATTCCTTTAATTTGTTAAGTCATTCTCATCTGACTTTAGGATGAGAAAAAAATATTCTCTGTAAGAATTCTTTGGGGAGTTTGGAATTTTCTTCTCTACTTATTATCTTTCTTTAAGGAGAGTCTTCATGCTAACACCACAAAGCATCATCTCTGCCTGATTCTTCTGGATCCCCTTCCATCTGATTAAGCCCTCCCAGTGGGCTCTGATATCCTTAATACACAGTCCATCTAAAAATCTCTTTTCATCACCTATCACCTTTTATTAACTTAAAATCTGATGTTAAAATGATTTATTTTACCTTACGTGCATGTGTGAGAACCTGCATGTATGTATGTGTACCTACCTGGCATACATGGAGGCCAGAGAGGGCACCAGTCTCCCTGGAACTGGAGTTACAGATGGCTATGAGCCA
The DNA here is from genome assembly GCF_003668045.3 of Cricetulus griseus. Classification (NCBI taxonomy): domain Eukaryota; kingdom Metazoa; phylum Chordata; class Mammalia; order Rodentia; family Cricetidae; genus Cricetulus; species Cricetulus griseus. Next base: position 99,138,044 of record NW_023276807.1, read on the forward strand.
CCATGTGAGTGCTGGGAATGGAACCTGGGTCCTTTGCCAGAGAAATGCATATTGAGCCATCTCTCCAACTTTTTAAAATGTAGGATTTAATCCTACAAATTCATTAACAAAATACAGGGTGACAAGGACATTTTGGAGTCCTCATCATGTTTTATGTCTCATGAGCAGATTCTAGAGATGCCCACACTTCTCCACAGTCAGCTTGAGCCCTACTTCATTCCTAAATGCAGAAGCCCTGCTATTTCTTTTCTAAGTCACCCATTTCTTACTGAGTTCCTCTAGGCTTCTTTAGATCATCTAATCCACAGTTCCAGTCTCAGCCTATTATTGAGGTCATCCTTTCATTTATATCTTCCTTATACCTCAGTCTTCATGGATTACCACCCATCAATCATTACTGCATGGATTCCATTGGAGACGCTAATGGTGTGTATTTCCTATTGATTTTGATTGGTGCTACTTTGAAAGTTACATTTTCACCGGGCATTGGTGGCGCACGCCATTAATCCCAGCACTCTGGAGGCAGAGGCAGGAGGATCACTGTGAGTTCGAGGCCAGCCTGGTCTCCAGAGTGAGTGCCAGGATAGGCTCCAAAGCTTCACAGAGAAACTCTGTCTTGAAAAACAAGAACAAAACAAAACAAAACAAAAACAAACAAAAAGAAAGTCACATTTTCGAACTTTGGCAATTTGGAGCTGTTGTCCAGAAACTTTGTCTTGTTTCTCTTTTTAAACAGTAGACTTTTTTCATCCAGGTATCATCAGTCCTTTCTTGTTTTCCTTTGCTACACTGACAACTTTGTTCTAAACATTGTTCTAAAATTCCCTTTCAAATGGAAACTCAACTATATTGATGGAAGCTTGGGTGAGCTAGAGCTCCATTTTCTACCCACCCCAGATGCTTTGCACAAAATTGTAAAATTGTACATGTAAAATATCTCAGCTCTGGTGATCTCTGATATATTCAGGACATTCTGGAGAAGTTAGTGGCTACTGATGGAGCTGGGGAATAAAAAAAAACTCTTATTTTTTTGAGTCAGAGGAGACCTCAAAGTGGCTATTATTTCTATGCCTTATTCCTTATCCATCTTTTGGGAATATATAAAATATGCCTCTTTTTTTTTAAAGATTTATTTTATGTGCACAATTTTTTTTTTTTTTCGAGACAGGGTTTCTCTGTAGCTTTGGAGGCTGTCCTGGAACTAGCTCTTATAGACCAGGCTGGTCTTGAACTCTCAGAGATCCGCCTGTCTCTGCCTCCCGAGTGCTGGGATTAAAGGCGTATGCCACCAACGCCCAGCTAACGCACAAATGTTTTGCCTGCACTCATATATGTGTACTCTGTGTATGCCTTGTGTCCATGGAGGCCAGGAGGGCATCAGATACCCTGCAACTGGATTTACAGGTAGTTTTGAGCCATCAAGTATGTTGGAACCTTAGCATTACGCTGACCCCGCCCCCTGACAATGGGCGGGACATGCACACTGCTGTGGCCACATCATGGCTACATCATGGCCTTGTTAGGACTCAGTATGCATGTGCAAGCTTCCCCTTTTAAGCCAGTGCCCCTCACCCCTTCCTCCCTTTTTCTCTGCTCCTGTTTGGCCAACACCTAACCCCCCTTATTCCCTTCCTCCAATAAACTCCACGTGGGTGTGTTGAGTTCATGTTTCATTGCCTGTCGCTGCAGCAAAAGAACAACATTTTGTGCTGTGAAACTTGCACATACTCTCTCCATAATCTCTCCTGCCGCCTGCTGGCGGGCAGCCCGAGATACTCGGGGATCCTGATCCCAAACTGACAGCCCACTTTTCATCTACCTGTTCTCTGGGACCACCATTCAACAGTGCCTATGATTCGTTAAGGTACCTCTTCTCCCGGTCAGCATAAACATTTCCCTGAACCCGGAGGATTCACCGTTGATCGTCCAGCACCCTTCTGGTGTTCTTGAAAGCAGGGGAGCCTCCCCAGCCACAGTCTTTAGTGCCGCGGCTGATCCCTCTCGCTGACTATCACCTCTGCTACATTTCCCACACGTGAGGTCTAGCACCGCCCTCGCTGAGCCGTACATTCGACTTTTTGCTTTCTGCCTCCGGCTGTTACTGCCTTTTGGACTTCTGAGTCCTATTGGGCCTCCCCCTTGGCCTCCCTCTCAGACTGACGAACTCCAAGAGCAACTTTTACCATTTTTTGCTTCACCCACGGGAAATAAACCAACGAAAGACATAAGCCCATCCACTCCACTGGGATGTCTGCTAGAAAATTTAAAACCCCTTCACTTCATGCCATTTGTTAAGGCACCCAGACTCATTCACCTCTGTGCTAAGAATTGGCCTAGAAATCCCTAGATAATAAGTCACATTGGCCATCTAATGGCTCTCTAGATCTGACATTTTATGGGACCTTTCCAATTACTGCCAGTGACAGGTAGATGGAAGGAGCTACCATACATCCAAGCTTTCTTCTACCTCTGCTAAACATTCTCTTTCCTCTTCCTCTTTTCCATCTCATGTCCTTCTAGCCATGAAAGCTGAGCCTGAGGAAACTTCCACTAACTTAGATCTCACTGACGAACCTCTACCATTTCGTCCTCAACATCTGACTACTCCTTCTGCTCCTTCTCCTCCTCTGCCCCCTCCAGCTTCTTCGTCTCTAACACCGGGCTGTTCCAAATGCCCAACTCTTGTGCCTACTTCCACCCCCCCACCCCTGTTACCTGCTACATGCCTACCAAAGCCAACCCAGCTACAGTTCTCCCCTGGCTACACCTGTAACTAACTCCACCGCTTTCATAAAAGAGTTTCAGTATATCACCCAATCTTTTTTTTTTTTTTTTTTTTTTTTTTTTTGAGACAGGATTTCTCTGTATTGCTTTGGAGGTTGTCCTGGAACTCACCCAATCTTATAGACTCAATTTTCATGATACATACATGATTTTAACCAACAACCTACTACCTAAGGAATGCAGACAAGTTTGGGAACAGGCTAGAGCCCATGCAGACAAAGTTCACCAGACATATGCAGCTCACCCTACTGGGTCAGAGGCTGTTCCAGATCAGGAGCCCCACTGGGACTACAATACCCCAGGGGAAATTCTAGCTGGAGATCAGTTTACGACCTGCCTCATGGCTGGTCTCCATGAGGCTGCCCTAAAGCCAGTAAACTATGAAAAGCTTCTAGAGATAGTTCAGGACAAAAAGGAAAATCCCTCCCAGTTCCTGGAATGCCTTATACAGGCCTTCTTACAGTACACTAACCTAGACCCTGAGAACTCAGAGGGGAGCCAACTCCTCATGACATTTATTTTTTTCTCAGAGCTACCCTGATATTAGAGCTAAACTTAAGTGTCTGGAGCTGGGACCCCTAACCTCACAGGCAGAAGTTTTTTTTTTTTTTTTTTTTTTTTTTTAATTGAGACAGGATTTCTCTGTTGCTTTAGAGGCTGTCCTAGAACTAGTGCTTGTAGACCAGACTGGTCTTGAACTCACAGAGATCCGTTTGCCTCCCGAGTGCTGGGATTAAAGGCGTGCGCCAACACCACCCGGCCACAGGCAGAAGTCTTTAGGGTGGCTTTTAAGGTGTATCATGGGAGAGATGACAAAGCCCTTAAACACAAATACCAGATGCTGGCCAAGGCCAACCTACCGGCCTTGGAGTCTGCCCAGAATCCCTTGCCCTCTGGGGCTCGAGGACTGCAGCATCCATGGTTTAAATGTGGTCAGGAGGGGCACTGAGCCCGAGCTTGCCCTAATCCCTGTGCACCACTCAAACCGTGTCCAGGAAGAGGGCTACTGGTCAGTGGACTGTCCCTGTGCCCCTGTGGCAAGAGGACATCAGACACTAACTGCCCTGTAGCCGACTTCCTAGCCCTGGCCATGGATGAGGATGAGTGAAGGGGCCCAGGCTCTCTTGACCTGACCACTGTCATCTCTGACAGGAAGTCCTGGGTAGACATTAAAGTATCAGGGCGGTCCATCTCCTTCCTTTTGGACACTGGTGCCATATACTCAGTCCTGAGGGAGTTTTGGGGACCCACCTCTCCTTCTCGTCTTCCTATTGTTGGGGTAGGGGACAGCCTTAACTACCTCATCAGACTCTACCACTTAATTGCATTTTCAACTATTTGGCCAGGCTCTGGCTTCTGACCTGCTCTCTCTGTCTCTCCCCAAATCTAAACTCACACAATATGTAGATGATATTTTACTTTGCAGCTCGTCCTTAGAAGTTAGCCAGACTGACACCTCTGGTCTTCTAAATTTCCTGTTCAGCAGTGGTTATAGAGTCTCACTGTCCACTCCTCAGGTCACCTACTTGGGACTAACCATTACCCCAACTCTCAAAGCCATTACCTTAGACAGAAAGAACCTAATCAGTCTCTTGCAGTTTCTTCTACTAAAGAGGAGATTTTATTGTTTCTAGCAATAGCTGGCTTCTTATGCTCCTAAATCCCCTCTTACTCTCTCCTTGCTTGTCCCCTATATGAGGCAGCTCTTGGCTCTCCATATGAACCCCCCCCTTAATCCTGTTACTGAGCCCTTTCAGAAACTCAAACAGGCTTTTCTCCAGGCCCCAGCCCTTCATCTTCCAGACTTAACTCGTCCTTTCTCCCTCTATGTACTGGAAAAGGAGGGATTTGCCCTTGGAGATGTAGGTCACCAGCAAGGACCTTCCTTTGCACCTGTAGCATATCTGTGGAAGAAGAGAAACTAGACCTAACTACCCAAGGAAGGGCATCCTGCATATGTGCTTTAGCAGCTGCTGAGCTCCTTATTCGTGAATCAAAGAAACTAAACTTTGGGGCAACCATCACTGTCTTCTCCCACCACAACCTGTCTCCTCTCCTAGCTTACAGAGGCTTACATACTCTACCTCCTTCCCAAGTTCTTTCCCTCCAGGTGGCGCTGGTAGAAGATGCCACTCTTACTTTCCAATCCTGTCCACCCCTCAAAATCTCAAAACTTCTACCTCAACCTAATACTATTTCCCATCTCATTCCTGCATTGAAACCTTAGAGGAACTATTGCCCCATCCTTCACACATACAGGAATGCACACTACCTCCAGCCACCTATACCTGGTACACAGGTGGCAGCTCCTTTTTACATGAGGGAACCCGTAGAGAAAGCTATGGCATAGTGTCAGATACCAGGGTGGTGGAGTTATGGGCACTCCCGGCCCATACTACTAACCAGCAGGCTGAACTAATAGCTCTCACCCGTGCCTTCCAATTAGCACAGGGACAATCCCTAAATGTTTACACAGCATATGCTTTTCATATCCTACTGTCCCATGCTGCTATCTGGAAAGGGCGCGGTTACTTACTACAAAAGGAGGATCCATAACTAACTCAGGTTATATTATGGCCATGCTAAAGGCCTCCCACCTACCCAAAGCTATAGGGATTATTCACTGCTGGTCATCAGATGGACAGCTCCATTATCTCTAAGGGAAACAACCCGACTGATAAAGCAGCTGAGGGTGCAGCCCTCCAGAGACCCAGATCTACCTCACCCACCACAGGGAGTCCATACACTACAACCCACATCCTCACAGCCACCTCCTAACACTCAACAAATTCTGTCCTATCTACACCAGCTCTTCCACCCCAACAGTCAGGCTCTGTCTCATTTTGTCAAGCTCACCTCCAACCCACTCCTGAGGACTTACATTTCTTAAAAGCTATCACTGCCTTTTGTAAAACCTGTCAGATGTCCGACCCTAACTCCAGGTATCATAGCCCCCCTTTTCCCACCCACCACACAGGGGCTCTCTCCCAGGGACTGACTGGCAACTTGACTTTAACCACATGCCCACATTTAGGCGAGTTAAATACCTCCTGGTACTAGTGGATACTTTCTCAGGGTGGGTAAAAGCATTTCCTACTACTAAAAAGAAAGCCCAGACAGTCTCTGACATCCTTCTCAGGGAAATTATTTCCCGGTTTGGAATTCCAGCCTCTCCTCAGTCAAGACAATGGTCCTGAGTTCACCTCTCAGATCTCACAAACCCTGTCTAAAGCTCTCAATATTCCTTGGCATTTTCATATCCATATCACCCCCCTAGTCCTCAGGGAAGGTAGAACGAACTAACTGTTCTTTAAAAAACATTCTTGTTAAAATGTCACATGAACTCACCTTGACTGGGTGAAGCTCTTGCTTCTGGCTCTTTTCAGGCTTAGGGCTCTCCCCAAATGACCCCTTTCCATTTCACCCTTTGAACTCATATAGAGGTGACCAGTTCTAACACCTGACCTCTCATCTGAACTCTCATCTCTCCCTGACCTCCGGCTTACACCCTTGCTTCATCATCTCCGTTCCCTCCTATGGGACTTTACTGACCACTCCCTACCTCAACCATGTACGAAACCTTGCGCATACTCAATTAACACCAGGGACCAGGTCCTTTTTTCTCCTCAAGACCAACACCCCTCACCCTTTCCCCTAAATGGCAGGGCCCCTTCAAGGTAATTCTTGTCACTCCAACACCTGCTAAGCTTAAGGGCCTTCCCCACTGGATTCACTTATTCCACAGCAACCATGGAGTGTAAATAATCCACAAGTCCATTACTCAGCTAATGGAGAAACAAAATGTGTTCTAAAGCATTGTGTTATATGTCATAATATATCTAAGATATTATATTATTAATTACAATACAAAATCATAAGCCATTCATTTTATAAGAATCCTATTTAGTTTAGTAACTTTTTTTTTTTTTTTTTTTTTTTTTTTAGACAAGGTTTCTCTGTGTAGCCATGGCTGTCCTGGAACTTACTATGTAGACCAGGTAAGCCTTGAACTCAGAGTTCCACCTACCTCTTGCTTCCTGAATACTTGAATTAAAGGTGTTCACAACATGCCTGGTGAATTCATGATTTTTAATAAGGATTTCTTTTCATTTATGTGTATATGTACCATGTGTGCACAGGTGCCCATAGAAGTCAGAAGAGGGCATCAGATCCTCTGGAGCTGGACTTGCAGGTGGCTGTGAGCCTCCTGATGTGGGTGCTGGGAACTGAACTTCATGCTCTCAACCCCTGAGCTATCTCATTAGCTGCTTGTTTAGTAAAATCTTGCTACCAAAGGCCCTTATTGCTATCATTTTAATGAACTTCTGTAAAATCAAGAGGATGTCCACTATTGGGTAAAAAAAGTAATAGCATTATAAATGACAAATACACACAGACACAGACAGACAGACAGACAGACAGACAGACAGACAGACAGACAGACAGACAGACACACACACACACACACACACACACACACACACACACACACACCATGCTCTCACCTATGTAGCCCTGGCTGGTCTGGAACTCACAGAAGTCCATCTGTCTTGGCCTTCCAAGTGCTGGGATTAAAGGCATTGCCACTATGCCCAGACACAGGAAATAACTTTTATCAATGACACTTTTCATATATCCTAAAATATTCCCATATAATTGTAATGATGTGTAAAGACTTTGTGTCTGGCTTTGAATGAAATGTTTCAGCAAAGCCTTTGCTATGTCTGGCTTAATCAGTAGAGGCGGAGAAATTGTTCTGAGACTGTTTAATCCTGGAAGAAACGCTGTCTCTCTAGAGAGTCTGCACTTGGTGCCACACGAGAGCTTGCAGCTGCACTGACCTTGTCTGTAAGACATTCCTGGCAGACCTGGAGCTCTTACATTTGATTATTGCTGCCTCAGTCTAAAGGGACTGAGATTTGTGTGGGTTGTCTGCTCTCATGGGCAGCAAGAGCAAGATGGCTTTGGTAGTTGGAACCCTTCCTAGCCCCAATTAATCTTGTATATGTTTCAATAAAGTAACTGGAGTGAGCTAGCTGGTTGTTAGTCTTTTCCAAGAAGGCTAAACTCCTCTGCTCCTTTGGAAAATGGAGGCTTCACATCTAGGAGAGCTTCTCTCTCTACTGTGGCACCTATGACTGACATCAAACAACATATAATCCCACAAGGGGGAAACAGTTTTAGAATGGCACAAGGAAAGAAGACTCACCAAACCTTCGTGCAGCAGTTGGTTCTGAATCTGTTCAATTTTTGCTGATTGCTCTTTCAGTGTGATTTTTAATTTGGAAAGTCGAACTTCAAGCCTAAAATGTATTTGATAATGATTCACATATATCCTTTAAAAAACATTATCACAATTTCTGAACTAACATCTAAAAGACTAATTTCATTATTAATGTTTGACAAGCATGTGGTTTGGAAATTTTCATTTTTTCCTGCTGTGTTTTGTGGATAATAGTGTAAAAATTACACATTATTTTTTGCAGAGTTTGGCCCTTCACTTGGTACACATAGATCAAGCCCTGTCCAATTGAACTACACCCAAGATGTTAGCAATGCATTCCAACTGTTTTAATTTTGAAAGAGTTTCCTGGCTTCCCAAAAGGGTATTTGTTATCATAACTGGTAGATTTTCTATACTACACTGCTATTTTTTACAAAACTCACGATACTCTGTGTGCCACTCTATACCTTTGTAAGATAGCTTTCGTCTTCTCAGAACTTTGTACTGTCTGTGAGAGTTGATCCTGTGGTCCTTGCAACTAAAATGAGCAATGAAAAAGGAAGTTGTTAGCATTATTCAGTCTGCCCTTTACTCATTTTCATGCCAGAATTCTGTGAGAACATGACTGTGCCTTCACCTGGATATTGTCTATGGGAACTTTTGTTCTATGACTGTACAATTAACTGAGCGGTTACAACAGGACTTTCATTTCCACCATACCTAAAATAATAATATCTGCCATCTATAGAAAATTAACTAATATTTACTCATAGCACCGAGGCATGTGTTATTGAATACACACAGTGATAGAACTGGTAAAACGTGGAAATTTGCATGTTTGAATTTCCAGAAATACCTCAAAACCCATAATTTGAAAAATTAAACATATGAATGATCACAGGTATATATATGCCAGTGATATTTTAGGTGAAAACTATATGTTTTAAGAAATCATTTGAGAGATGCTATTTTTTTGCTATAGTTTGAGATAATTATGTAAATTTAATATTCCTACATTGTTTGGCCTTCAAAGATAGGTATGAAATCTTTTTCTTTAAACTTTTAAAAAAATTGAAAAACATTTTTTCATATGACATATTTTGGTTATTTTTTCTTCTCATTTCCTTCCAGATTCTCCCCCCCCCCCTTTCTCTTTTTAAAGATTTTGTTTATTTATTATGTGTACAACATTCTGCTTCCATGTATATCTGCACACCAGAAGAGGGCACTAGGGATGATTGTGAGCCACCATATGGTTGCTAGGAATTGAACTCAGGGCCCTTAGAAGAGCAGTCGATGCTCTTAACCTCTGAGCATCTCTCCAGTCCCCTCCCCTCTTTATCCACCCAACTTGAAGCTCTTTTTTTCTCTTTCCTTAAAACAAATAAAACAACAAAAAGCCAAGAAACACCTCCTCTCACAAAAACAGAAATCAAAATAAACAAGCTAAAGATCACAAAGACCAAAAAAAAAAAAAAAAAAAATCCAAACAAAGCAAAATGAGACTGGATTCTCACAGCACCATGGGGGTCTGGATCCCAGTGCAGTCATTTAGGCGTGGTGTCAGTTTGAGTCAACCGATTTTTCCTTACCCTGACTTCTTTGCCTGGTAGATGGAGCCAGTACAATAGTGCCTACCACACTGCAACATCAGGGTTATTAGACTGGGGACTGACTATCCATGAAGCAGTGAACATATACATTGTAGAACTGCATTCAATATTTGCTGTTAGCATTAGTATTTTGATTATATCTTATGTTCTAATGAGATCTGATATTTCACACAGTTAGTGTGCCAGTGAAAGTGCTCCTCTATGTAAGAGCAGAGGTGACTCAAGGTAGGGCATCAAGGCATGTAGAGCCAGCCACACCAGAGGCTGTGGAGGAGAGAACTAGCTAGGAGTGTGCTGACACTTGGATAGTGTCTGTTCAAGCAGACGGTAGTAGACTCTCAAAAGAAAACTAGAACTGGAAACTGCCACCCTCAATACCAGTTCCACAGAAGAAAATGTCCCCATCCCTTTAAAACTTGATACTCTTCTTGAACATTTTTGCTTGTCTACACTAAATGAGTAAAGGTGATTTTTTTTTTAAAAAAAGTGTAAGAAAACACCACAAAATTACTGAAGATGGAGTAATAAGAGACTCAGCTAATAAACTACTTCAGATGTGCAAGCCCCAGCATAGAGATAAAAGTAACACAAAAAATACCACAGCATGGGCCCTCCCACAATTACTAATTCTGTAGTAATGAACTCCAATGAGAACAGCTGGGAAGACCTTCCAGACAAACAAGTCAAGAGAACTATTAAAACTGTCTTCAAACAACTCATAGGAGGGAGAAATATACTCCAAGAGAAGAGCAAAGAACTGAATGAACTGAAGAACTCAATTCAAAATATGAAAACTAATTCAATTCAATAAAGATAATTGCTGGAAAAAAACAAATTTAAATGGTCCTGGAAATTAAAAAAAAAAATTGAAGCTCAATGGGAAATCTAACACAGAATGAATCATGTGAAAAACAGTTTGTCAGGAATGGAAGACAAAGTAGAGGAACTGGATTACTCAGTAAAGGTCAATGAGAAATTAAAAAAAAATAATCAAGCATAGGAGAACTTTTGTGACATGGCAACAGCATTATAATTATGGGCATAAAGGAAGAAGAATACCACAGTGAAGATAGAGAGAATATTTTCAATAAAGTTATAGAAGAAAATTTCTCAAATCTAGAAAGTTGCCCACCCAAGTATAACAAGCCTTCAGAATGTCAAATAGACAGGACCATAAGAGAAACTCCCAAAGGCATATTATAGTTAAAACATTAAAAACATAGAATAAAGAGGGGTATTAAAAGCTCCAAGAGTAATTTTTGAAGGTGAGTCCATCAGAATAACAGTTGATTATTTGACAGAAAAATTAAAAGCCAGAAGTTTTTGGGAAGACATATTCCAAGTTCTGAAAGACCATAACCTCCAACCCAGATTATTATACACAGCAAAACTATCTTTAAAAGTGAAGCAGAAATAAAAACTTTTTATGTTAAAAAGAGATTAAAGGAATTTATGAGCACTAAGACAGATCTACAGAGGCTACTGGGGGGAATGCTTCAGTCAGAAGAGAAGGATAAACATACATAAGAGGTCACAGGGAATAAACAAATAACATCTGAACAATTAAAATAGATACATAAATAAATGAAAGTTTAAATTATTAAATTACTTAAATCCTTTTGCAGAGGACCTTGAGTTTAGTTTCCAGCATCCACACAACTCATGTATATATGAAGGTGTTATGTAGGCTGCTGCCGTAAAGATCTATCAACAGTTTTATTACCCAGCTGTGAACCCTGTAAGCTACAATAATGACATGTGTGACAAGATACACCACAGGTACAATAGTGGCATGAATGCTATGGTGTAACAACTGCCTCCTGATTGGCTTTAAGGCCTGCTCTCTATAGGAGTAGACTCATGGCTGGGGAGGTCATAGACACAAGGAGTGAGCCTACTACAATTATTCTGCTAAATGGACTCAGTATCAGACTGGCTTGAAGTTTGTATCTCTATACCCATAGATTAGTGCAGCTCTCAGACTTCATTAGAAAAGTTTCTTTATACAGTAGATGCCCATAAATGCCACAACCCAACTGGTTTAAGTGCAGTGAATAAATATCAATGGATTCCTCAATCACAAAAGGGACGTCTATGTTTCACTCCAACTGCCCCCAAGCAAGGCTCAGGGATCACTGTGGAAGTGGGGGTTGCAAGCTTTTAAGAGTTAGGGGCCCAGGAAGATCACTGGATATGAGTGTCTTCTGGATATAAGAGGGGTATTGCAGTCAAGATGATAGTTTATCAGGCAGCAAGTGTGGGGTTTCTATTTGCAGCTACGGTTGCCTCTCCAAGGCCTGGACAATAATGTAAGGCAAAGTTCTAGCATGGACAGAGCCTCACAAACCTGAGATGAGGGGACTTTGAGAGTTTATGGCTTTGTGGGGAGGAAGAGTCAATTTTCTTCAAGAGTATGGCCCTTGGGTTGGCCATACTCCAGTGCACAGCCCACACCCACAAGCGTATGGGCAGCATACATGGACTTGGTGAGTAATTTTTAAAAAGCAGGATGTGAAGTTGAGGAGAAAGGGAAGTTAGGAGTGGACTTGGGAGGAGTTAGGAGGGGGAGGAAAATATGATCAAAATGCTTTTTACCCATGTGTGAAATTCTTTAAGAATAAAAAGTAATTAAAAATAATCTAAAACATTTTGAATAAAACTCTATTGGCATTTCTGCACAAGTTATTTTGAAATTCATAAAATAAGATATATACATCTAGGGCTGAGGATATGACAGTTGAAGACTATTTGCTAAATATATATTATGGAATATATTGACTTGCAATGGCTGTGTACATTGAAATAGAGTCATAGTCTTCTTAAATGGAGGGAATGTTCTTGGAAAATGGGTCTCTGCTGGCTTTATTTGTCCTCCTTACAAAGCGGTTGCAATATTAAATTGAACAGAAATCTCCATAATAGCACATGAAGGAGGTCAGACCACTGACCCAAACTAGAATATCTATTATCATAGATGTGTTTGAAATCATAAGAATGACCTATTTCTATGGAAAACACTGAAAGCCTTTTTCTTTGGATTGGCTTATTATGACTGTCATGACTCAAAAGATAGACCAACAGAGCTAAATTAAGAACATTACTGTAACTTGGGTGATGGAAGTAGGATGATCAGGCATTTAAGACAAGCTTTGGTTATGCATAGAGAGCATAAATTACTCAACCCAATGTTGCCACTACCTCTCCCCAGGTATGTACGTCATATGCATAAACATCAGGCTCACACTCTCTGCCTTTTCTAGGACACAAGGCTTACACATCGGAAAAATGCCTCAAGTATCTGAGACCACTTCTGTGCAGATCTTACTGCAAAGATGATTTGCCCCAACACTATCTTATAAAATGCTGGGATTTTGTTCTTGAGAAACTTGCAGTTGGGGCTCTTTTGGGTCCTCAAAAAGATAATCATTAGAGAATCATTTTACTAAGGGTTCAGTGATGAGTAAGCTCCCACACCTCAAAAGCAGTTCAGTAGAACCTTAAAACAAAGCACCAAAAGGCAGGTGGATCTCAGAGTGAGTTCTAGGACAGCCAGGGCCACACAGAGAAACCCTGTCTTGATAAAACAAAACAAAAGAACAACAACAACAAAAAAAAAAAAAAAACAAGAACCCCAAACCAAAAAAAACCCCAAAACAAACAACAACAACAAAACCAACCAACCAACCAAACAAACAAAAACCCAAAGCACTAAAGGCATGTGACCTATTCAAGGATGGATACCCCACACAAATCACTTTAACTGCACAAATAAATAAGTTTTTCAAAGAGCAAAAGTAGCTGCAAAGACAGGCATGGATAAAACTGTTACCTTATAAAAGATCTAACAAGATACATTACAGATCTAAATATGACCAGCCCTGTTCTAACAAAAAACACTAAATGGTTCTCTAGGTGGTGGCAGTTGGCTAAACTCCAGATACCTTTTAGTCCTTCCCTCAGGAAACACATGGTGAACACCATTAGATGCCAAGCTTTATAATTCACAAACTTAGCTATAAATGTTTTAATTTAACTTTAGAGTGAGGTACCATTTTGTTCTAAGTAATTCAAGAATGGATGGCATAACAACATTTAGGTCAACAATAGACTAGATGCAGTGCCCACAGTGTTCTGTAGATTACACTGTCAAGTGATGAGATGTCTCAAGTTTGTGTAATTGCATGCTTTCATGTTTTCATAGTGATGAGTTGGCAAGTAATACCTCTTTTTTTTTCCTGATCATTTTCTATTAGTCACAGGTATTTATCTAAAAACATATAAGATTGAAGTGATCCAACTATATCAAACCCTCAGAAATATGAAATTTTACTCACAACTAATTTACCTGTCTCAATCCAGTTTCTATGGCCTTTATGTCTGTAATCACCATCCTGGTTTCCGGGTGTTGAGTCCATTCCTCATTTTCATCACATGGTTCCTCTTTCCTGCTTGGCTGCATCTTCTTTTGTTGAGATGTAGACTCAGCGTTTTCTTGCTTCTCACCTTGTTTTAAGGGGAACCTAAAGTATTAAAACATATTACAATTCATTTAGGAAAATGTTCATTGGTAGCACATTCCAAAGAGTAAGAAAGGATCATTCTCTCTCAACTCAAGTATTTTTAAATGTATGCAATTGTACTCTTGAATTAATTACTCATTTATATTGCTACCAATGAATACTAAGCTTTCTTTAGAACAAGTAAGATGTATTGATTCAAGCCTTTAAAAAAGATACCTATACTTTGAACAACTAATTGTATATGGTTAATTTTTTTCAAAATATTTAGAAATTCAGAAAACAAAGTTCAAATGGTATTTCTTGCAGCACCAACTGTAACAGAAAAATAGAAGAATAATCACAAATTCTCATTCCTAAATGAAGAGTAGAACTCAGCATAGTCATTTGAACTCCAGTTTTGAAGATTCTGAATTTACTTATTTAAAATGCTCACACCTAAATGAGGTGGCTACACTCTCTCCAATAATTTCTCACCTCACAGGGCTGAAAATGTTCTCCCCGTCTTGGGCGCTATTACGAAAATAGCAGCAATTAAGAAAATCCCACTGCAGTTACAATACTATGGTTCAAGTGTTTCTTCAAACCTAAGATGTCCTGGGGCTGGAGAGATGGCTCAGTGGTGAAAAGCCCTGGCTGCTCATACACAGGACCCGAGTTGTTTCATTAGGACCCATATGGTGGCTCACAGTCACCGATCAGTCTAGTTTCAGGCAATATGACGCCCTCTTCTGGCCTCTGAAGGCACTGCATGCATGTGGTACACAGACACACAGGTAGGCAGATACACATACATATAAAATGAAAATAAAAATTTTAGAAAAACAGCTAAGATATCATGCCTCAAAGTGCAGAGTTCTTCCCAGTCTGCTCCTTTATGCTGTAACCAGGATTTTATTTTCTTAATTTCTGTCTGTTCTCTCTGTATTCCACTAGCCATATTTTCCATGTTTTCAGGTTTTCTTGTAAGTAGTTCGTAGTGACTATTTTTAAGCTCCATTTGTCTTTCATATGAATGAACCTTATCCCAGAGTTTCAACAGGCTACCAGAATCTGTATGAGAGAAGATAGCATGAGAATAAATTTTACATGAGTATATGTTAAATTCTGCAGGTAAAACAAATGAGACCTTGTGTGATAAGTCTTGGCTGTCAACTTGACTACATCTGGGATTAACTAAAACCCAAATGGCTAGGCACACCTGCAAGGGTATTTTTTTCCCCTTAATCAAATAATTTAAAGTGGGAAGGCCTACTTCTAATCTAGATCCAGAAATGGGAAGACCCAGCAGGTCCAAGGACTTTCTGTTGGTAGACAGCCATTGTTGGACTAGGTGGACCACATCTTATAAGGCATCCTAAAAAATACCCTTTATATAAATATATTCATTCTATACATTCTGTGACTCTAGAGAACCCTATTAGGCCTTGCTTTTGCTTAGGTTCAAATCTAGGGGAGAAAAGACACAAATAAGATTTGTATACTCAGATAAATGAGCATTATATATTCAGATAAACACCATAAGAGACGGTCATATGGTCACCTATGAAAACTGATCTAAAATGGCCTCAAGGCAGATTGTCAAGGAGGAAAAAGCTACACTGAAATATGGAGGGAGAGCAGAAATCAGTGACACACAGAAGGTAACAAACTCTCTAGTTGGCTGATTCTTTTTTGGAGACTCCATTGTAATCTACTTCTATCCAAGATGGTGTAACAGGTACTGATTTCACTTCAACATGAAACAACAAGAAAACCGAAACAGTCAAAGTATTTTCTTTGACAATTATTAAGATAATGAATTATAAAGATAGTGGTCTATGATTGACAGAAAATAGATGAAAAAGGTCACACAATGTCATATCTCCCTGTAAAGAGAGAGTCAAGGCCAAAACACAGGGAGAAGGAAACGATGTGGAACCTTCTGGACTCACTATGGTGAGGAAGATAAATTTGATAAAACTGCGGCTTGTGGAGACCACAGGACAGCACCCAGGAGGGAAGAGAGCAGTGTGGAAGAATGCTGCAGATCTGTGGAGACCCCTTCAACAGTACACTATGACAGAACACTTGTGCAGGAAGGCATCTGCTGCTGATGGAAAGACCTGGAAAGCTTCCAGGGAACTGCAGCACTCCGGAATGCCAGGAGGGGGTCCATTCCCAGCAGGTCGCAGGATAAACTCTTTTTAGCCTCTGCCTCCCGAGTGCTGGGATTAAAGGCATGCGCCACCAACGCCCAGCTTTTTTTGGTTTTCCGAGACAGGGTTTCTCTGTGTAGCTTTGGAGCCTATCCTGGCACTCGCTCTGGAGACCAGGCTGGCCTCGAACTCACAGAGATCCACCTGCCTCTGCCTCCCAAGTGCTGGGATTAAAGGCGTGCGCCACCAACGCCTGGCGCTGGATAAACTCTTAAGTCAGGGTACAGTGGGTTAGCAGAAAGGCTCTGCCAATACTGGGGAGAACTGGAGGCCGTCTGAACAGGACTAGGAAGGGTCAAGATGTTTAATGTATCTTAAATGTATCACTATTAGTTACTTTCCTATTGCTGTGATGAAACACCAGGATTAAGGCAATTTATAAAATTTTAATCTGGGGCTTACTTTTGGAGGGTTATAGCTTATTGACCATCATGGCTGTGAGCACAGCAGGAGGCAGGCACGGTATTGGAGCAATATCTGAGAACTTACATCTTGACACATAACCAAGAGGCAAAGCAAAAGAGACACACTGGGAACAGCACAGCACAGCACAGCACCAGTCTTTCTAACCCTCGAAGCCCACCCCCAGTGACACACCTCCCTAAAAAGGCCATACCTCCTAGTCCTTTCCAAACAGTTCTGCCAACTTGGGGCGGGTGGCAACCATTCCAGTATATGAGCCTGTGGGGCCATTCTCATCCACACCAACACATTCCATTCCCTGGGCCCCATAGGCTCATGGTCATATCATAATGCAATAGTCTCAATAGTCTTTCAGAAATGTCCTGGCCAACACTGGGAGTCAGGGGTGACTGGAAGCTGTTATAAGAAACAGGAAGGAAGGGTCAAACTGTTTAATGTGACTTAAACATAACCCATATTGAAATTCAAAGACAGGTAGACTCATGAGATCTTCCTTTTTAAAACTTTAATTTTTCTTCAAATAAATCCAAATCAATAGGAACTTAGTTAAGAACACAATGGTGAACAAATTTAACTACAGTTTCCCCTCGAACAAGGCAGGATCGAACAGTGTCACTCCATGGATACACAGTGTTTTTTGAATTGTATTGAGCTTTCACATAATCTGAAAAATTCACAGAACCACATACCATAGGAATATTGAAAAAACTTAAGATGTATGTCATGAATGTATAAAACATACATACAAAATAGTCTAACTTTATAATTTGTTAATAAAAGAAAACATAGGAGGCTGTAACAAGCAGTTTTTCAGAGTTATGAGCATACTTCTGTCCCTATGTGATATGACTTGAAGACAAGACAAATACAAACTGGGGTTAAAGAAAAAAAGCCACAGCCTACAACTGCACTGCTGCAGCAAACTAAAAATTGCCTCCTGCTCATCCTGTTAGGAGCCCCAGTGTGAGGGCATCTGCTTAACCACACTGTGGATGCCAGCCATCTCTTAGCAGAGCAGATCTCTTTGACTCTCAGATAGATTGCTAATTGCAATCCAAATGACTTCTCACAGCTCTCATGCCCTTTCTACACTTACCACACAGAATCTGTGTCCATTGAACAACAATTCCCTAGGAGTTCTGTTTTAGAAGTCAAAAGATACTTGCAAATTTTGGATTGTCAGGGGTTGTCACTCCTGTGTCCAGTAAAATGTTACTGAAGAGTCAATAGACTCTAAGTAATTATGTAGCAACCTTCAGGTGAAATACATTGTCAGGCTAAATACAAAGTAAGCTACAACTATACCCTGCAATAATAACAACACACAACCACCACCACCACCACCACCACCACCACCACCACCACCACCACCACCACCACCACCACCTAAGGGCTAGAGAGATGTTCAGAGGTTCAGACTACTGGCTGATCTTGCAGAAGACCTGAATTGGATTCTCAGCACCCACATGGTGGCTCACAACCACCTGTAACTCCAGTTTCAGGGAATCTTGTGCCCTCTTCTGACCTCTGCTGGCACTGCACACACATGGTGAACATGCATACACTCAGGCATACACACATCCACATAAAACAAAATCTAAAAATGCAATGGAATGCAAGGCCATTGTGTTCATGAACTCACAGCAACCCTGGCTATCTGCATACGACTTGGAGAATACCAAGACAGTCAACATTCCAGCATGGAGGGAGAGGACACAACCAGGAGGTTGCATACTGCCCAGTTTGTGCATCCAGAGACAAATACAAGACACAAAATTTGGCCACAGTGCTCAAAGAAATTCACAGACACCATATGAAATTCCAAACCCACCTACCTATGAAGCAGTCAGTGGGACAGTGTGGAGAGCATAAGCACGCTTCATCTTGTCAATAACAGGCTAAGATCAAAAGCAAACCTTCATCCTATTAAGTCAAAACAATTAAGAAAAGTGTTCCCTGATGATAAATCAAATTGGAATTTAATGATTAGAATTTAATGAATATTGGCAAAAGTATCAAAAAGACAGTTTATTAAAGGAGATATACAATTTAGGCCTAGTGTGTGGTTAGTTTCTAATGTCAACTTCATAAAACTTAGAGTCACCAGGGAAGAGGGAACCTCAACTAAACAATCAGACTGGCTTGTGTGCCAGAATTGTAGGACATTGCCTTGATTGTTAATTGTTAATTGGCACAGGGAGGCATAGCCTGCTGTGGATCACATTATCCCAAGAAGGTAATCCAGGCTGTATAAGACCCTATGAGAGTCAGCTGGTGAGTTAGCAACAATGTTCTTCCATGGTCCCTGACTCCAGGTTCCTCGCCTCAGTGATGGATTGTGATCTAGAAGTGTGAGCTGAAATAAACCCAGGTGCTTTCATTTGCATGGGTTATCCAAGTGACAAAAGGAAACCAGAACACACAGTGGCACAGGGCTGTAAACCCAGCTGCCCAGGAAGTTGAGGCAGGAGTATCAAAAGCCAGTAGTACTCGAGCCTCACCATAAGAGTTCAAGGCCAGCTGAGGAACTTACCAAGACTCTTTCAAAGTAGGAAAGTAACCAGAAAGTTGGAGACACAGCTCAGTGGTACAGCACGTACAAGGGTCTAGGTTTACTCCCAAGAATCATACACTAACATCATACAAATAGAAAATAAACACATGGAAAGAAGCTTAATATTGACTTTAAAAATAACACTGAACAGTGTTGTAGAATATTAGTTGAAGATGTGTTACATTCGTTTATGCTGTGGAACATTTGTTTTAATGCTGTAGAATGAGTTACATTCCTTATGCTGCATTTGTTTAAACCTATGAAGCTGTGATTCTTTGTTTTAAACACCTGATGGTTTAATAAAGAGATGAACAGACAATAGTGAGGCAGGAAAGAGGTTAGGAGGGGCTGGCAGGCAGAGAAAATAAATAGAAGGAGAAATATAGGAGGAAAAGAAAAAAGAGCAAGATAGGACAAGAGGAGGATGCCAGGGGCCAGCCACCCAGCTACACAGCAAGCTATGGAAAAAGAAGTAAATAAAGGTATACAGAAATAAAGCAAGATAAAAGCCCAGAGGCAAAAGATAGATGGGATAATTTAAGATAAGAAAAGCTGGCTAGAAACAAGCCAAGCTAAGGCCGGGCATTCAAAAGAAAGAATAAGCCTCTGTGTGGGATTTATTTGGGAGTGCCCCCATCAAAGAGTAAAGAGTAAAAAAAAAAAAGAATGGGGGGGGGGACCCAACTAGATACCTCATGTTAGCAAATAAAAACCCTGTATCAGAAATAGGTTATGTCTTTTTGAGTTGTTGTCAATGGGGTGACATTACACTGTATTGCCAACACTCTTGGTTACCCTCCAGAGCTTGACAATACAGTCCTATTGCTGAAGACAATGTATACTCGAGTAACAGGACATGGTGGAGAAATCAAGCCGGTATCATCCTGGAGGCCTCACCATATTGGCCAGCTTTCATGGCTCTGGAAGGTGCTATGCATACTACTGGAGGAGAAAAGCACTCGTCAGTCTCACCCAACTGTGAACCCCGAGAACTGCAATGACTAACCTGACAAGACATGCCCACTGGAGAAACAGTGGCATGAACGTCATGGGATTAGCCAACCACTTTCTGACTGGGTCTAAGGTCTGTGCCATGAGATGGAATCCATACCTAGCACTGTTAAAGGGGCCAAGAAATTGTGGCTAAATAGGTCAGAGGCCCTAGGGAAGAATCTAAAATTATTATTCAGCTAAATTGACTAGGCACTAAAATGACTCCTAACTGCTATATGTCAAAATGACTTATTGCTATATTATAAATCAGAACATCTCTCAACCCTCATCAGAGATGTTTCTCCTTGCAGGAGATGGCGACTAATACAGACTCTCAGTAGTCAATGTGTAATGGAAGTGAGGCTGTGGAGTACTCACCCCAAAAGGGACATACATATCACACCCATCCCCAAGGCTCAGGGATCCTCGAGGAAGAGGGTTTGGAAAATTCTAAGAGGCAGAGTTGTGGATAACAACAAGACACAGAAGGGCAGTTACACGTATGAAGTCACAGTGGTTGTTATGGTATGCAAAAGACACACATAAGCTCAAGCAGAAAAAAATCCCAGCATTGGGTGGGGGGAAGGTGGGCATAAAATTCAATGACTAGCTGAGGAGCTACTGACATTTGATAGAAGTGGGGAGAGAAAGAGTCAGTTTTCTTTAATGATGGGACCCCTGGTAGGTCACAAAGATGCCAGGGTAAGTCCCATCCCCAAGACTAACTGGGCAACATGGGGTAGAGGGGGCAAAACTCAAAATTGGTGAGAAATGGAGGGAGGGTGGTTTGGGGAGGAGCTAGGGAAGGGCAGATAATATGACCAAAATACATCATATGCAATTATCAAAGAATTACTAAAAATATTGTTTAAAAATATTATGATATCTACAGTAGCCACCTACTGGAATGGTGGAAATGAAAAAGGCCCATGATGCTACTATGTAAAAATGCAGAGGAGTTGGACATTGTAACTCTTATGTATTGGTGATGTGAGTGGAGAATGAGTTATGGACTTTTCCGATGAATTGGTAGCTTCTTAATGGGGAAATAAGACAATTGAAACAGCTGTGGAGAAAGATACATTGTTACCCACGATGACAATGGTGGTGAAGTGTGTGTTTAAATATTCAGACACCTAACACATGGCACACTTTACATACATGCAATTTATTTTTGTCAAGAAGACCTCAGCAGAGTTACTGAAAACACATGGTTCTGTTACAGGAACAACTGTCTAAGGGATAGTGGGTTGAAGAGAGACCCACAAAAAGCTAGAGCAGCCAGGGAGAGTGGGCTCCTGGCAGAAGTGACAGTAGAGGAATAAGACAGGTCCTGAAGTTTCAAAATAGATAGTGCTAGGACAGAATGGGCCAAGGTTCAAGAAGGTAGGGTTCTAAGGTTACTACAGCCAGATGAACTGGCTGTGGATGCTTCTCACATTGGGCACAGCGAAGCAGGAGTCCACGGAGCCATTTGGCCATGAGTTTGAAGTGGTTCTCTGTCTAGTATGGTATAGAGGGCATCTCCTGTGGGCCCAGAACCTGAACACTTCAGCGTTCTGTGACTCAGGACTGAGAGATGAACAAATAGGACCCAAATACAGCAGAGGCCTCCTGTTACACAGCGCCCTGTCCCACATCCCTTTAAGGGGTTCACTCAACCACAGGTGGACTCAAAGCAAGGACAGGGCGACTCACCATTGTCAGAGGCTGTTGCAGAAGGCTGACTTTGACTGTTGGCTTCTTCCATTTCATTTACTTGGGTTTCCATCTGTAAAATAGCCCTAGTTCAAAATGTCCCCCAAATTTATACAGCAGGTAGCAAATGCACAGACATGGCAGTTTCCAACTTTAATAAAACACATAAGTAGAAATGTAATTCTAGATAAAACTGATTTTGTCAAAGGAAACCCTGATTAATTAACATCTCCTGTTTATCAGTAATTAATTAATTTTGAGACAGATTTTATTATGGCCTAGAACTTTCCATGAGAGCAAACTGGCCTTGAACTCACAGACTTCTGCCTGTGTACCACCACACCCAGCCCTAATGTCTCCTGTTTCTTAATTTCTTTTTCTTTCCTTCTTTTTTTTGGTTTTTCAAGACAGGGTTTCTCTGTGTAGCTTTGGAGACTGTCCTGGAACTCGCTCTTGTAGACCAGACTGGTCTCGAACTCACAGAGATCTGCCTGCCTCTGCCCCCTGAGTGCTGGGATTAAAGGTGTGTGCCACCACTGCCGGGCCTCTTAATTTCTTTTTCAAAACATACTCCTTTACAAAAGCCGTTTTACTTTACCTTCATAATATATTTCAGCTGATAAAATATCATATTATCTTTGATAACATATCTTAATAAAATAATGCTTTGATACTTTTTACTTATAACTAAGACTAGTATTACAAATTGCTTTGTTATTTTTAATTAGAATGTTTATTATTGTATGTAATAAAAAAAGCTGCCACACTGTGCATGTGGAGTGTCTTCTCTTTCCCCTTAACATGGATTCCAGGAATCTAACTTGACCTCTTGGCTTTTTGTAGCAAGCATGCTGAGCTACCTCACCAGCACCAGACACTTACTTGTCAATTTAAGAAAGGGCTGGAGAGATTGCTCAGAGGTTGAGAACTCTGGCTGCTCTAATAGAGGTCCTGAGTTTAATTCCAAATGGTATATATTCTTTTTTTTTTTTTTTTTTTTTTTGGTTTTTCAAGACAGGGTTTCTCTGTGTAGCTTTGGAGCCTATCCTGGCACTCGCTCTGGAGACCAGGCTGGCTTCGAACTCTCAGAGATCTGCCTGCCTCTGCCTCCTGAGTGCTGGGATTAAAGGCGTGTGCCACCAACACCTGGCCAAATTCTTTTTTTTTAAAGTCAATTTAAGTATCTATTACAAGTTAGGATTAAGAATAATAATCAAAGCCTCTCAGCATACAGAGAAGGCAGTTATTTCTAGCTATCTGGCTAACAGGCAAAAGGCAAACACTGGTGGCTCCTTGTCTGTTTTCCTTTGCTGCTGCTGGGATTTCAGTCCCTGTCTTGTCCATGTTAGACTAAGAGGGGACCTGTGGGGAGGGGGAAGTCTGCCTTTACCTAGCCTGCCAGCTGAGCCTGCGGGGCTGGTGAACGAGCTTTTTAACTCTTGGCCAGCTCTGATTTGGGGGTCTCTGGGCATCTGTATTGGTAACTGAAGTTTTTACAGGATGATCTTTGGGGTGGCTACCAACTCAGGGGCTCATCTGATTCTCCTCATCCTCTCCATTGCCTTCCTTCTCAGCATCAGTCTCCATTGTCTTCAGGGAGAAGTGACTTCCTGGGTTACTCTTTTTGGCAGCCTGGCACACAGAAACACTGTCCCATTCCTCTGGTTGAAATTCTTATTTTTCACATAATAAAACCTAGTGTTGTTTCTAAAACCTTCCTTGCCATGACTATATCTGTAGGATAGACACTACTCATGTTGGGCCTTACAGGCCCAATTCCCTACCAGATAGATACCCATGGTGCCGGCTTGGGGTGGGCAGTACTGGGGATGGGCACTGGGAGGCTGCAGGTTCACATCCTTGATGCTCAGGGTTATGGGAACACTGATGGCAGCTGTAGCTCCTCCCAGTGAGATGTCACTCAGTCTGCAGCCCAGGTTCTCCGGGGTCTGCTTCACTCCCACAGCCAATCAAACTATGTTTCTGATTGTTCATTTACAGTACCTTGTGCTTTTCTGTAGCTTGTCTCTTTGTCAGCCTTAAAAAAACAATAAAATCTTTTCAGGCAAATGTGAAACATACAACACAAATACTATCTTTTTCTATAACAATCTCTGTAGTTGTAATTTACTTCACATGCCAATAATAGTTACATTTGATTTAAAGTACAATTCTTTTCTATAAAGTGGATTCAAATGTAAACCAAAGTTAAGGAATGAAGAACTTGTGATGTTAGTTCTAATTATCGACTTGACACAACCAGGAGTCAAGAGAATCTCAGCAGGGGATTTCTAAAATCAACTGGTTCTCCCCCCAGTTGCCTGCTGCCTGGGTATTTTATCCTAGTAACAGAAACAAAACTAAAACACTACTTTTGGATCCCTTGAGACTAGAGTTACAAATAGTTCTGAGCTGCTACTCAAACCTGAGTCCTCTTGCTACCTACTTACTGAGCCATGTCTCCCACCCAGAGACAACCTTCTTCACAATCTACCATGCAATTGGTGCACGCTGTTCTTTCCCTCACAATCTGTGGGATAATGCACTAGATAATCTGTAAAGGAAGCTTGGTGGTAAGAGAAGGACAAGCCACTGTGTGAGTGCACTCGGAAAGCCGACCGGCTGAACTTGAACGCCACTCTTCCCCCAGACCTGTACAAGTGAAGCCAGATACCCTGGTAGCAATCACTGTGCCTAAACTGCAGAGCTGTTCTTTACTAGTGAAAGTGATGAATTCAAATTCATAGTTTTTCAAGATGTTCAAGGACCTTAGTATTTTCATAATAGCTCAGGCTTGATTTTACTATCATTATATTTAATTTTATATATCTGTCTATTATTACTAGTGTGTGTGCATACGTGTGCATGTACCATGGAGTGTGTGGAGGCCAAGGGCAAATCTCACTTTTCACCTTTACGCAGCCTTCAGGCCTGAACTCTGGCTGTCAAGCTTGCCTAGGAAACACCTTTACCCACTCAACTGTCTTGTTGGCCTTTGATTTTAATAAGATACAAATAAACTTTGCAATTTATTCAACAATTTGCCATAATTGGAACTATCATAAACACCAGCCAAAGAATAAAGAATCAAGGCTACAATGTTGGATTTTTTTTTTCTGTGAGAAAATGGCTTAATATAGAGAATATGGACTATCATGTGACAGAACAATTCAAAATTCACATATCTGCAAATTTAGATGATCAAAACTGATCCAAATGAAGAATTTTAAAAATACAATTAGTTAAATGTTGAAAACAGCACCAAGTAATGCCATTCACTAATGTAACAGATGCTTATTGAGGAGCCACTTACTGTACACTATCTGCATTTATTTATTTATTTATTTTATTGTTTTGGTTTTCTGAGACAGGGTTCCTCTTTGGCTTTGGAGGCTGTCCTGGAACTAACTCTTGTAGACCAGGCTGGTCTTGAAGTCACAGAGAGCCACCTTTCTCTGCCTCCCGAGTGCTGGGATTAAAGGCATGCACCACCACTATCTGCATTTATACCTAATGTGTTTGTGAACTGTTGAAAAAGAAATCAGAAAAACAATCCCATTTCAATTGCCTCAAGAGACACACATCTTTTCAATGAGATAAGAGACACAACAAGAAGGAAACTCAATACAACAGAAGATGGAAGTGATACAGGAGAAACTGGGAATAATAAGTTGATGTTAAAAGGGCCACTAAACTTGCTTAGGAAATATAGAGTCACACAAATGGAAGTGGCTAAAGGAGCTCTCCCAGTTATCTTATCAGTGTGATTCTGCTGGGCAGGAGGGAGGACCCTGGTTAACAGCTGGGCAGGAGGGAGGACCCTGGTTAACAGCTGCCCAGGAAAATAGCCTTGGTCTCTTGGGATGACTATGGCAATATTTTTACTTTGTAAATCTTCCCATTTATCCAAAGAACCAAACCTTGGAATTTCTGTCTCTGTAAAACATGCTTAATCTCAAAGTGTAACTTGGGGCTAAGAACCACATAAGCTGATGGGGTTTCTGTTTGGGCGTTGTTTGTTTGTTTGTTTTTCCTTTATTGATCTCTAAATTATGAAATGATTTCTCTTTGGAAAGGCATATTGATTCCATAACAGAAAGACCCCTTGTATTCCTGGTTAATGGTAATAATGTTGTGAAAAGGGCTGTATTACCATAAGAACAATAAAAACACATAGATTTGCTACAACCTCAATACAAATTTTAAGATGTTTTTCACAGAAATATAAAAAAGTTTAAAATGACGGGGAATCAGGAAAGACCCCGGATTAGTAAAATCCCTAGCAGAAAGGGTGATGCCAAAGGCATCGCAATACTTTATTTCAAAACATACCATAGAGCCACAGTAACAGAAAAAAGCATCACAGACAACAAAAAAGAAAGATAAATCCATGGAACTAAATGGAGAACCCAGAAGAAAACCCTTAGTTACTGCCCCGAGTGTTAACAAAGGTACCCAAAGTACACACTGGAGAAAGGAAGTTTCTTCAATAAATAGTTCTTGGACAATTGGATTTCAACATATAGAAGAGGAAACTAGATGGTCATGTGTCATCCTGTATAACATGTAGTTCAAGGGAATCAGACACCTTACAATAAGGCCTGGAATGTCTGAGTCAACTAGAACAACAGAGGGAAAACACTTAGAAATTTCTGAAGAGGCTCTGATATCTATGAAATATTAACAAGAATTTACAACTGGGGTTGCTTGAAAATTGTAAGCTTCTGCACGACCAAGTAAATTGTTAATAGAGTGTAGAGCCAACATGCAGAATATGAGAACTCCTGAAGGTTGTTCTCTACCCTCTACTTATATCAGGGCATGTGTGTGTTTGTACATATACATACAAACATCATATACAATAATAATAAATCAAATTTAAAAAGTATAACCAGCACATGGACAAATGAACTGATCATATTGTTCTAAAAAGAAAAGTAAATGGCCAAGAACTGTATAAAATTTGTTTATCATCCTCAGCAACCATCAAAATGAGCTGGTTCAGCAGTTAAGAGCACTTGCAGCTCCTGCAGAGGACCTGGGTCAGTTCCTAGCACCCATGGTGGCTCATCACCATATATAACTCTATTCCAGGACACCCAACACACTCATCTTTGAGGGCACCAGGTACACACACACACACAACACTACACTCACACACATGAAGACAGAACACTCACACATCAAAATAAAATTTAAAAAGAAACTCATAACTACATTGAGTGTTTATCTCACCCATGTGAGAGTGGCTATCATTAAAACAATAAACAACAAACATTGCCAAAGATTAAAGAAAAGAACCACCCCTGCCCTCCCTGTTGGTGTGAAAGATTAGTAAGTCACTCTGGAAAAATCAATGTGGAGGTTTCTCAAAAAAGGAAAATGCCGGCTGACTCAGTTAAGGGTACCAGGAACAAGTTCCTTCTTTCTTTCTTCTTCTTCTTCTTCTTCTTCTTCTTCTTCTTCTTCTTCTTCTTCTTTCTTCTTCTTTCTTCTTCTTCTGATTTTATTTATTTATTATGTACACAGTCTTCTGCCTGCAGGCCAGCAGAGGGCACCAGATTTCATTCAAAGTGGTTGTGAGCCTCCATGTGGTTGCTGGGAATTGAACTCAGGACCTCTGGAAGAACAGTCAGTGCTCTTAAGCACTGAGCCATCTCTCTAGCCCACAAGTTCCTTCTTATGGCGAGAGCTTTAAATCCCATTAGAAAATTGCTGGTTACTCCAATAATATTCATGCTACTATTGTGCCAGTGGGTTATCTTTTCAGGCCAGTTGTTGTTGCTCCAGGATTCACAGGTGAGTGAGACTGCGAATTACTCTTCTCCCCTTGTAATGCAGATAGAACCTGAAAGGTTCAGGCATTATGCTGGCCTGCCCCTGTTACCTGGTGAAACAGGCATTACCCTGGTCAGCCCAAGGTTCCATGGGAACTAAGTCTGCATGCAGGTGCAGAGGGCCCCTTTAAAAGATAGGTCCCTGCCCGTTTACTCTCTCTGTTCCCGCTCTCTGTTTCCCCGCTCTACTCTCCCACCTATGCTCTCGCTCTGTCTCTCTATGGCGACCGGCCATGGCGGTCAGCCATTACCCTGTTCCTCTTCTTAGTCTCCCCATTCTGCCTTATAATAAACTTATAGTCAATATGTCTGTCTCAGCAATTTCTCTTTTCTTCTTTTTAAACAAAACAATAACAGAACCTTCCAGTATTATGAATGAGAGCTGCAGGGACAGATATTCCAGTTGGGTAACAGCTAGATTTCTCAGTGTTTTATGACTCCATATTTGGTGTCTTCAGCAATAGGACTCACCATCAAGTTCTGGAGGGCAACAAAGAGCAATGGCAATAGCCAATGATATCTGAGGATGGAGCATGCTTGGCACTGGGATTTTTATTTAATGCCTATGGTGTCTGTGAGGGACAATGTCCCCCATTATAGAGTAACTCCATTTAAGGTTTTATGTCTGTATATGCATACATTTTATGAAGCTTCTAGGGCAGTAGGTTTCCATATGGTACTTTCAAAGGTCTTAAATGTTAGTTATCTCTCTCCTCCCCCATTTTACCCTGTTACATTATCAGGTGAATCTGGTAGTATTACTTTAGTATGACTAAACTGAAATAGCATTAAACTGCCCGAGTTTTGTCGGGGACCAAAATAGTTCCATTATGGGATGTCTTAAGGTCCAGCCTCAGGTTTCAGTAATGGGAGCTCTGGCCCACTATTGTATTGCTAATGCGAGCAGATCTGTTATTGTATATCATGGCCTCAGTGTAGACTGCCTCCTAGTTTGCATCTCTACAGGACTAAGCATCTGAATAGGCCTGCACCTGGGCGGGAGGTTAGATGTGTGAGTAACAGGGAGGACAGGGAATCAGGAGCCATGGAGCACAGAGAGGGGTCAGGAGGAGAGAAATGGCCTCCTCGTGGCCATGGAAGCATGGTTAAGAAACAGCCAAGAAGATGCTAAATAAACAAGAGACTCTAGTTTTGCATCATGGAACTGAGAGCTCTATAAAGATGACAAGATGCCTGTGTTTGGTCTTTATCACCGTTGGTTTGCTGGGAGCTTTCAAGTCCACGCTCCCCCACTCAGGCCGAACTTCATGGCTTCCATGGCTTGGGCTGAGACAGGCCGGGCCAAGACACTTAATCAGTGCATCTCCCAAGCTTCATTAGACAAGTATTTTGCAGTAGATGGTCAGAGATGCACATCTGATTAGCATGCAGAAAGACAGTGGAGTTCTCAGCTCTAAATGGGACATCTAGGGATCCTTGCAGAAGAGGGGACAGACAGATTGTAAGAGTCACAAGTAGTGGACATCTGCAGGGAAACTGAAGGGACCAGCTCCCCATTTTGGCAGCTATAACAGCCGAACACTTGCCTGACCTTGTCTTGGTCACTAGGAGGTCAGATGCCTGCCTCGTGGCAAGGAACCAATCAGAAGTTAGCTGGTGGCGCTATGCTTTATGGCTCTGGGTGTGCTTTACAGACAAGTGCACAGCAATGACGCACAGAGCATAGCAACCACGCTGGGAGGGCCTATGGGCCATAACAACCAGTTGGCCAATCAACACAGGGCAAGCCCTCCAAGCCTGGAGGCACACCAATCCTGAGCCTAGGCGTACCCCTAGACAATCCCCCTTATGCTGCCCTATAAGATCTTTATGCAGACAGTTCGAGCTGTCTTTTTTAGCCATCTGCCATGGTGGGTGGATGAAAGACCCGAGCTAACATGGGGTTAGCTCGTTAAACAACTACAATAAAGCCCCTAAGAGGCTGCCCCTCCATGCTCCAGCAGATGGTCCTACACAAATGCACATACAGTCAGCTCTAAGGAGACTCAGGAAACTTGAGGGAGAGAGAGAGAGACAGAGAGAGAGAGAGAGAGAGAGAGAGACAGAGAGAGAGAGAGAGAGAGGAGAGAGACAGAGAGAGAGGAGACAGAGAGAGAGAGACAGACAGAGAGAGAGGAGACAGAGAGAGAGAGAGAGAGAGAGAGAGAGAGAGAGAGAGAATGCATGCACATGGAGTTGGGAGAGAAAAGCAGTGGTGGCTAAAATAATGACTCCATTAACAAGTTACAAGTAATTCTTAAAATGAAATATAACACCCCCGGAAGCTCAGGCTTCCAGGATCTCAGCCCAGGACCTTTGCCACCCTAATCACCATGGGAGACGAAAACTTGATGCAAACAGCACGAGGCTTTATTATAGATGTTTAACAAGCTAACCCCATGTTAGCTCGGGTCTTTCATCCACCCACCATGGCGGATGGCTAGAAAAGACAGCTCGAACCGTCGGCATAAAGATCTTATAGGGCGGCATAAGGGGAGTGTCTAGGGGTAAGCCTAGGCTCAGGATTGGTGTGTCTCCAGGCTTGGAGGGCTTGCCCTGTGTTGATTGGCCAACTGGTTGTTATGGCCCATAGGCTCTCCCAGTGTGGTTGCTATGCTTTGCGTGTCATTGCTGTGCACTTGTCTGTAAAGCACACCCAGAGCCATAAAGCATAGCATCACCAGACAACTTCTGATTGGTTCCTTGCCACAAGGCAGGCGTCTGACCTCTTAGTGACTAAGACAAGGTCAGACAAGCATGTGTTCTGCTGTTATGGCTGCTGAAAGGGGCAGGCATCTGACCTTAGTGACCAAGACAAGGTCAGGTAAATGCATGTTCAGCTGTTATGGCTGCTGAAATGGGGAGCTGGTCCCTTCAGAACTTATTTACAAAATTCAACTTTTATGAACGTGCATGGAGTCATTGTGTTATAATATCCATGATAAACATTGAAATAAATTTTCTTTAAAATGGATTATAACCGGGCATGGTGGTGCATGCCTTTATTTCCAGCACTTGGAGGCAGAAGCAGGCCAATCTCTGTGAGTCTGAGGCTGGCCTGGTCTACAGAATGAGTTCTAAGACAGACAGCCAGGGATACACTGAGAAACCCTGTTTCAAAACAGTACAACACAACACAACACAACACAACACAAAGGGGTTACAGCATGCCTGTAAGTACTTTTAGAAACAGGATTCACTGCTTTGGCTGTACCTTGAGTTTCACTTAAATATACATGTCAGCAAATTAACCAACAGCTAGTCAGCAACCATGGCACATGGAAGCTGTTCTTTGGTTTTTGAATTTGATGGTTGCTTGTTTTGCTATGCCAGGAAGCCAAATCAGGGCACCAAATCCATTAGGTAGAACTCAGTCCCTGGGTCACTCCCCTATTCCCCTACATAGTTAGGGACAGAGCCACACCCACTGGCTTGTCATTCAGAGCAGAGTCCACACTGCAGCAGTAGAGGCACATTTCCCACCATGTTTTCTAGTCCCAGTTAAAAAACTAAACATACTTTATCCAGCTTTATCAGGTAGTTTCTACCTGATACAGTGACATGCTGACATACATATGCCTGCAATCCCTCAGCAGTACTCAGACTCGGAAGAAAGTCTGTGTGTATCCCTAATGTGGGGTACCAAATAATTCTGTTATGGAATATTTTGGGGCCCAGCCTCCAGCTCCTGCAAACATGGAACACCGGAAAGCTCCAGCCCACTATTGTATTGCTAATGCCAGTAAGGCTACTATTGTTTACCATGGCCTCAGGGTAATATGCCTCCTATTTGCATCTCTGTGGGCCTAAGCATCTGAATAGGCCTGCTCCTGGGCTGAGGTGCGAGGGGTGTGAGTAACTAGGGAGGAGAGGAGTTAGGGGTGAGCAACCAGAGGAGAGAGGAGAACAAAGAGAGAAATGGTTCCCTCGTGGTATTGGCAGGATGGTTAAGAAACACCAAAAAGATGGCTAATAAAGAGTTCTACAACATGGAACTGAGAGCTCTCTAAAGATGACAAGATGCCTGTGTTTGGTCTTTATCGCCACTGGGTTACTAGGAGTTTCCAGGTCCACACACCCCCACTCAGGCCAAACCTCATGGATTAAGGCTGAAACATTCTGGGTCACGACAAAATGGCGCCCGAACTTGGGGCCTGAGAACAGGGGAAGCAGCCATGGACACCACGAAGAAATGGACAAGGCAGATGCTTGGACAATTCGAAGAGATAGTCACCATGGGTGAACTGGTTGGAGAAGAAGCATGTGCAGGAAAAAGCAGAAAGAACTAAAAATTCTGGTATAAGTACCCATACATATTTATGGATATCTAAATACATAAATATGTATATAAACATATCCTTTGTGCTCATGTTATGTAATGAGCATGTATTCACCTATTTGTGTTGTATATAATATGTAATAAATGTCCTTAACATATAGGTTTTATGTGTTTCCAAGCAATATTTTCCGGTCTCAGAAGGACCCAAGGATAGAAACGAAGATTTTTATCTTCAAAGGATGGAACCAAAGAAATTGTTGATACACACTACTCAATTACTCTACTCAACCGTGTCACTAAACAACAGTTGTGCTAGAATGGTCATCACCTTACATTGGTCGATGTTTACTATTTAAAAAATACTTATCAAGTTAATTGGATAAATAGTATCACATTACTTATGTACTTCTGACAACCTTGCAGAACCTGAACAGTAGTCCTAGCAGAAGTGTAAAATTTGTTAAACATGCATGCTAGCCCAAACCAGGATTCATTTTAGGTCAGAATGATTGATCTTGAAATATTCCTACAGTCTTACTTAGCAAGCTTGTCTTTCTCCTCAGCAGGGAACAGCTTCTTGGTCCTTCCTCCTTTCCTTTTGACAGTCAAGCCACTGGCATTATAGTCAGTGGCCATAAGACACAGGTTCTCTGAGACTTCCAATTCCAGACTCGGCCACTTCTTGCTCATTTCTTCAACCTTTGAAGTAAGTTTGAGGCAAGGATAAATGTTACTGTTCAGAAAAACTAACTTTTATTGTTTTCATCACTTGTCTCTTATTTTTCACTGCATATGTTTAGTGGATAAAAAGATTTCTGTAGGGCTGGCGAGATGGCACAGGGTTTAAGCACATTTGCTGCTCTTGTTGAGGTCTTTGGTTCAGTTCCCAGCACCCACTTACAAGGCAGCTCACAAAGTCTGTAACTCTAGTCCCAGGGGATCCAATGCTCTCTTCTGTCCTCAGAGGTCAGTGCACACACACGTACACATACATATATGTATGCAAATATTAATAAAAATAGATACATCTTTTAAAAAGATTTTTACATTGTTTAATTTTAGCATTATAGACTATTGAATATTTTTTTGTAAATTCTGGTTTATTTTATTTCTGTTTTATCTAAAAAAAACAGAGTTCTATAAAACTTCAAAAATGTGCATTCTTAATTCTGTGCCTTTTTGCATTTACTCTTTGTCATCTAGCATTTTCACTGCCTGTTTGAACTGTAAAGGACAGGAGAAAACACATCACCTTCAGTATTTACTGCCAGGATTGCACATGGGAACATGGGCAGTAAGATTCCGAGAATGTGCCATCATGGATATTAGGAACAGAAATGAGTGACTCCACTCTGCACAGCCATTCTCTCTCTGTTAACACTGACAACTTTTTATTTTCTTTAAATCAACTGGCTACTGGAGTATCAAAACAAGTGGAGGTGCCCACTGACACGGAAGTGACCAGTCCTGTGCTGAGCAGCAAGCAGGTGAGGCTGCTGAGCTGATTGGTTCAAACTCTGGCAAGGAGGTGCCTCCCAAATGGGACAGGCACCAACTGTGATATTTCACAAGTAGAACATGCCCAAGTTATTCCTATTTTAGCTGCTTTTAGAGGCCATTATGTGGCATTTCACAAGGCCACAAGTCACAATGCAATCCCACGATGCTTGGTCAGATAAGTGACCCAACAACTCTGTTAATCAGCTGAGTTAAAGGGAAGCCCTGTGTGAATGAAATCCTGAGTGAATCTGTGTTGTTGACACTGGGGAAAGGTAGACACTGGCACACCATGTCCAGGACTTCAGTGCCTCAGCTCATGGAGGTGACAAAGCTTCCCTGGGTTAGGCTCAGGATGGCAAAACCTTCCCAAGGAATCTGATATGAATGTTGATAGTGTGTACACAAAATGTTCTTCATAGCTTTCCCCCGCTCTGATGGCCTGGAGACTACTCCTGCTGAGATAGCTAGACCTGCCTCCTCGGTCCACCCTGGCACAGTATCCCTGCCTCCTTGATTATCTGAATGTAACACGCCCACCTCAGCTCTACGCAGTAATCCTGCCTCCTTGTTCAGCTGTTCAGCCCAAACACACTAGGCATCTTAGTGCTTCATCCTCTCTACTAAGACCCAGTCCACTGATCCTAGCTTTCCCTATGTCTGTCTCTTCTTCATTCCCCTCCCCGACCCAGTCAAGTCAATCCTGGGAGCTGTGCAAGGATGCTGCAAATTTGCAAAATATTTTAATATTTTCCTAGGAGGGGAAATGTTTCATCTATATTTGTTCTTTTTCAATACATCTCTAGATTTTTATGAATCTTTACAATTCAATGCATCTTAGACCTCAGTGTTTTAATCTGTATCAAATATATTTTTTGGCTGATGATGTATATTCTTACATGATATAAAAATCATATGTTCTGAAACCAGATTTACTAAAGGACATAATGTATGGGATGCTTTAATCAAGACAGATTTTTGATTCATGTGAAACTGTAAGTGTATATTCCTGCTCCCAGAGTATTACCAAGTAGTAATGTGGAAATTACAGTTTCCAATGGTCTGAACAGAAAATGTCTAGTTTGCACACATCAAAGGTCAACGACTGTGTTGGTTTGAGTTTGTTGAACTTAGAGACATTTTTATTTCTTCTCATTTATTACTTAGTTCCAACTGACAGCTAAACCTGCCTCCTTGGTCCACTTGTCCACTTAACTTATCCTTAAACCATTGCAAGTACACTTATCAAAAGCCAACAATACCATACTCCTCTATGTTTATTTTATTTATGACATGGGATAAATTGATTTTCTAGGTTGTATGCTATTAGGATGAAAGATTGGATTTGATTAGTGAAAAATCATTCTGAAAATATTTTCCTTAACTTTTATTTGGACAGTAGAAAGCATCTCTACATAGACACAGTTTCATACATGGATAATCCCACTGTTTAGGGAAGCTTTTGTTTGTTTTGTTTGGGACACAGCCTCTCTATGTAGCCCTGGATTGTCCTAGAACTTGATATGTAGAACAGGCCGGCCTCATACTCACAGAGATTGTCTACCCGTCTCCCATGTGCTGGGATAAAAGGCATAGACCACCATGCCAGCCTGCATGGAAGTTTTTCATCAGCAAAAGTCAGTGGAATCAATTTTTGAAAACAAGAATAGCAGCATCTTTTTGAAAGTGAAAATTTTCTTTCTTTAGCTGGCCTTGAACTCACAAGAGATCCACTTGTCACTGCAGCAGTAGGGTAATCCCTGAGTTATTTATATGATCTTACCATTGTCTTTAGTTGCAGAAACACTGTGATTAAGATTACTGTGTTATGCGCATAGCTATCAGGTATATCTATTGCTTGCATTTGTGTCTGTGCACCGCTCGCCTGGCACCCAAGCAGGCCAGAAGAAGGCGTCAGATCCTCAGGAACTTCAGTTACAGATGGTTGTGAGCTGCTATGTGGGTGCCTGGAATCAAATCTGCATCCTTTAAAAGAGCAGCCAGTGCTCTTAACTGCTGAGTCATCTCTCCAGCCCCTGTATTTTGTGTCATTTCAGCCACAGGATTCATTTCTTTGAGGTATGTAAGCCATGACTGACCTTTTGGCTTACTAGGTTTGGGTTCTATCCAATATCTAATTTCCAGTTCTTACTTTTAGCATGCCAGTATCAAGCATGTTTCTTCTTGACATTTCAGTTCTAACCCTTCCAGGGACTTTATATGCGTATCTTCTGAACCACAAGGATCTCCTTGTTTGTGTGCAAAGTGTGTTTGTTCAGTGTTTGCTTCATTACTCAGCAAACGCAGAGGACGGCTGGCAAGTGTACGCTCCAACCAAGAGCATGGAGTAGATGGAGGGCACGTTCAGTGTGCCTTTGCTTAGTTTGGGAAAGTCCACGCGACTGACTTCAGACACGCACTCCACACACACCTTTACCCTCACATCATGCAGGCTATTTGCCGAGGTTACAGATGATTACCTTGAACTGAGTTCATCCTCTATGGCTACCTGGAAGTGGTTCTTCATCACAGCACATGTTTTCAAACACATGGCCAGCTGTGCACTGTAACTCACAGCAGCGTTTGTCTGGCTCCCGATTATTCCCTGTTAGGTCTCCAGTGAGAGACGCTTTCTCAAAGGCTTTCACTGAAGAAACCTCTGAGTGTAGTGGTGCACACTCTCTATCACATTTCTTGTTTATTTCACGGTCTTCAGACATTTTCTCCAGATGCAAAGGTGGAAGGTGGATTTGTTTGCTTTCCTTCTGAGACTGAGGGGGCACTGGCCTGGCTGGATCTGCAGATGTGTTTTGTGTTTGGGGGCATGTCTTTGAGAGAACTTTATCCTTCAGGACCACAGGATATAGATGAGAAAAATGGAAATAAATATATATTTACATTTAAATTTCTGAACATATGTTTAGATGTCAGAAATCATTGGGCAGTACTTTTTTTTTTTTTTAAAAAAGTAATTAAAAAAAAAGAAAAATAATTTACTTAACAAACATGAACTGGAAAAGTTATGTTAATCACTATTGTTTGGGCAAAACAATTATGAGTTAAATTAATTATTAATTAATGCTCTGTGTGTTAATTTACCAAAGATGAATCTTTTATTTTTAATATAAACCTTATATAAAAATATTTGACCTCACTGGACCTCAAAAAGTGAGCCATGCCTGTGAGCTTCAGATCATTGTTTGACAAATAACTGAGATTGAAACTATTAAAAGACAAACCCAAAGCTTTACATTACTGACAGCCAGAGCACTAACACCAATCACACAAAAACTAATTGCTAAGTTGTAATTTAAATCACATGGCAACACACTGTTGTAATCTATATGGGCTCGGAGTATTAAGGTTTAATATACTCCAACATCCACAGAAGACAGTGCGTTACACAGCGTCAACCACATTCTAAATATCTATGCTACCCGAGGACAAAGCCACTCTCAGCCCAGTCAGAGGAGCCTGTTCTCACCGTGAGCAGTGCTTAATGCAAAGGCTCATGGTTTCCCAAGATGCTGAGAATAAGTGACCCTTGGGTGCTCAGCCTTAAACAAGGCATTCACAGCACCCACTCAGGGTTCAGGGGACACTGTGAAAGAAGGGACGGAAAGAATGTAAGACTGAAAGATAGGGTGACGGCTATGAACTGTCATCCTAGACTCAACACAAGCAATGCAATCATTAACTTGCCGTAGCTGTGGCCACCTGCCCTGGGTTTACACAGGCCTGGCCTGTCAATAGTCAGTCGTGGGGGTGAGGGGCTCAGGGAGCCCTCCTTTCACTGCTAACTATTGGGAGAAGGGAAATCATGGTCATCAGTTGTGCGCTCACAGCTGAGCCCACCAGGAATCACAGATGGCTCTGGAAACATGGTCATGCAGACAGCCCTTGTAAAACTCAGTGGGTCACAAATCAACATGAATAGACATGAATGTGAGAGAGAGTTTTTTGGGAATGGGGGTGGATAGGGGTGGATAGGGGTGGTAGAGAGATGGGAGAAGGGTGGAGTGAAGGGCAGTATGCATTGTGAACATGAGGGAAATGTTCCAAGAACAGATTTATACTAAAAAGCTTCGTGGCACGCATCCGTTTATGACAGGGAAGTGGAACACCACAGACAGGGACTCTCTGCCGACAGCTGGGTGGCTCCCAGCAGGCGCGGGCCGTCTTTACGCCTACTATTTACTTCAATACACATGCTGGGAACAATTATTGACCAAGAGACACTATTAATTCTTTGAATTTCCCAGTAGTCTTTGCAGCTATGATACAGTAAATTTAAGCTACAGGGCATGATTTCTGACAGTGGCCATCACTGCTAGGCGAGTGGAAGTTCAGCTACACAGGTCTATGGTGCTAGCTGACCTCTCCCTATCCTCAGAGGAAGTTGCACATGGAAGCAGGGAAATACTCAGAAAAATGTCTGCTCACAAGCAACAACTTTAAGAGTACACTGTTTTATAACTTGTTAAAATGTTTAAAAATTAAATGGCAAATATGAAGTAAAAAT
Source organism: Cricetulus griseus (assembly GCF_003668045.3). Classification (NCBI taxonomy): domain Eukaryota; kingdom Metazoa; phylum Chordata; class Mammalia; order Rodentia; family Cricetidae; genus Cricetulus; species Cricetulus griseus. Next base: position 99,176,183 of record NW_023276807.1, read on the forward strand.
TGCTTCTGAGCCAGGTGGTGGTGGCACACGCCTTTAATCCCAGCACTTGGAAGGCAGAGGCAGGAGGATCTCTGTGAGTTTGAGGCCAGCCTGGTCGGCAGAGCGAGTTCCAGGACAGTCAGGGATACATAATGAAACTCTGTCTTGAAAAACAAAAACAAACAAACAAAAATTGCTTTTGAAAAGGTTATTAAGAAGTTACTATTTGAAGTATGGCACATTATTAACTCAAAGAAAACACAAATGAGAATTTATATTAAAATCATACATACTTGCAGTTGGGTATTTTCACTGTCATCAAGACTCTTTTGTTCTGATTGCATTGTCACCTCAGAGTCCGATTCTGCTGTAACACATATACATTTCTCTTAAAAAACTACTCACTTAGAAAAGCAGCACTTAAAAATAGATGAGAAAAACATACTTCTAAAAGAATAATGGCTATTTTCAATTTCAAATTAAAAATTTAAATCAAGCTTAAAACGAAGGTGGCTCCTTTATTAGAAAATATTATAAGCAAGCTACTCCACACACACACACACACACACGCTCACACACACAGATACATACATACACACACACACACACACACACACACACACACACACACACACACACCTTGATGAAGTCTTCTCAATGGGAAAAACTGAGTATCCCAGACAACAGCGTTTCAGACAGTGGTTGGTGAGAGTAGCTTCTCGTCACCCATGTTGGAAAGATCCTACAAACCCAAAGGCTTGGCTTTGTAATCAAGATCCTCAGAAGCAAAACTTTAAAACAGAACTGGAAACAAATTCACAACCACACCTTTGATCCCAGGACTCAGGAGACAGAGGCAGATGGATCTCTGAGTTCAGGGCCATGCTGGGCTACATGAGAATGAATCAGTCTAAAAGAGAAACAGAGCTCATGCCTTTAATCCTGGCACTAGAGAGACTATAAGGAGCTCAGTGCAGACTGAGAGAGAGAGCAGTCTGGTTTTTGGTGGAGAGCACTGCGGTCTAGGCAGCCTGAGGAACAGTGCGTTCTGGAGATGCAATCAGAGGAGATGATCGCCCTTCGGTCTGAGCTTTGGTGGAGGTGAGAACTCTCTTGTGGCTGTTTGCTTTGTTCGTCTGATCTTCAGGTAAGCTTTATTAGATCATAGACATTATATAGACTGGGTATTGGAGAAGAGCTTAAGCTGATGGACGATACAGCTGGTCAGCATATGTGTGCTTGCACGGTTCAGCCTGGTGACTCCGAGATTGGAAACCTTGTTTTACAACAGCCTGCTTCCAAAGTCTTCACCATTCCATTTTGGACTCCAGCCTCAATTTGCCCTTATCAGACAACTCACATTAAGATTGCCAAAGGAATTTTAAACTGTGTGGTAAGATTTTTAAAGGCCTATGTCTTTATGACAAATCCTACTTTTTCTTCTTCCAAGCCACTGAAATAATGTGAAATAACATTTTCCAAAACATTAAACTGTATACCAATGTAGCTGACCACACACATTTAAATTAATTTGTGATTAAAAATTTAACACAACTGTGTGTGACCTGGCACCTTAGGTTTCTGGGAGAATCTCAACGGTGGGGAAGACAGGAGTGAGAGGACTTGGTTCTATTTGAGACTGGAGGCTGTCTCCCAGGCTGTTCTTCCTGTGTTTCCCAGCACTGGTATTTGTCTTTGTGAAGAAGGGTTCTAATCCTCCCTTCACTGGACAGTAAAGCCTCCTGCCCTGCACCCACACCTGCCCTATTGGCCTTTCCTTCCCTCCATCCTCCCTCTCATTTCTAAGTCCTAACTTCTCTCAGAATATCTTGACGTGAAACTAGTAACGAGTATTTTAGAGGTGCTTTTGGTTGTCCTGGAGTGACCCACACCCCATTCCCACTTTCTTCTCCTTTCATTTCTATGCATTTGGTTGATACATTTCTTCTTCTGTAGGTCACATTTCTGTCACTCAGTGGGTGAATACTATTTCCCGTGACTTCCAGGACAAGCCACTCTTACCTCCTGTGTGTTTGTTTTCTATGTATTTCCCCTTTGGATCTATGGCATTAGATGCAATTTCCTCACATTTGTTTGGCAGATTCTCAGAGACACTCTGAAAAAAATTAATATTCATAATTAGTCTGCAAGGATTCAATCATTACATACAAAGGTATCTGAAGTTTTCCTGCTTATTTTTTCCTTAGTTATTAAAAAAAAACATTGGAGATGAAAAATATCACACACCAAAATTAACCAGATCCAAAGACAATACAAGTTAATAACTTCTTGATGAAGTTCCTATTTCAAAAGCCGATGTTTTAAAATTAGGTGTATGCTGAGTTCCAGAACATCTCTATGAAGCATCTTTTGTACAGTTTCTAGATCAAGTCAATACTTTTTCTTCATATGGTAACCAAGCATTGCATATTGATCATGGGGTCCATGGCCATCAGAACCAAAACTGGAAGGCCTGCACATCTCAACAAAGAGCCACACTTAGGATCCCTGCCTCTGATCTTTGTTGGCAATGAAATTAAATGTCTATATAAAAATTATATGTATACTGCCCTTAATATAGATGAGGGCAGACAAACATTCTATGTCAGAGTATCTTTTTATGTAGCTCAGGCTGACTTCAAACACAATGTTTAGTGTTTCGTGGCCTCATCACATTGTACTCTGGCCTTACCCCTACCAAGTGCTGGGGTTACTAGCCTGTGCAACCATACCCAGAAAACACCCAACTGCTTCTCATGAGCCTGCTTTGCTTTGGTAGTAAAGCTCCATACTTGCCATGATGAGAGGAAGTAGACTACATCTTGGTGAACATAGGCACAGGTGGTAGAACCTTCATCTAGATATACAGTGGAAAAATTACTGATGGGACATGGTTGACTAAAATGTGAAATTAGTAAGAAAACCATTCATGTGTAAAACCTCTGAGAGGGGCTGGAGAGATGGTACAGTGGTGAAGAGCTCTGGGCCAGTCTTCCAGAGAACCCAGGTTCAATTCCCAGCACCTACATGGTAGCTCACAACCTCCGTAACTCTAGTTAGACACATGTGTAGGCAAAATACACACTTAAAAAAAAAAAAAAACCACCATGCAAATACTAGACCTGCCATGGGATTTTTTTTCTCCATTACATAAAGACCACAGAGTATTTGAAGTCTAGAGAAAAAGGAATGTTAAGAACAATTACTTAGGGCTGGAGAGATGGTTCAGAGGTTAAGAGCACTGGTTGCTCTTCCAGAGGTCCTGAGTTCAATTCCCAGCAACCACATGGTGGCTCAAAACCATCCGTAATGAGATCTGGTGCCCTCTTCTGGCCTGCAAGCATACGTGGAGGCAGAATGTTGTATACATAATAAAAATAAATAAATAAATAAATAAAATCTTAAATAAAGAACAATTACTTATATAGAGCATGGTGGCACATGCCCTTAATCCCAGTACTGGGAAGGCAGAGGCAATCAGATCTCTGTGAGTTTGAGGCCAGCCTGCTCTACAAAGTGAGTTCCAGGACAGCCAGAGATACACAGAAAAAGCCTGTCTTGTAAAACCAAAAACCAAACCAAACCAAACAACAACAAAACCCATCAGTTATTAAATGTTTACAAAATACCAGGTGCTTCTAGTATCTCAAATGATATTCAAGGTGGTTGAAGTAGCTGATGTCATGGCATTATGTTCCATTACTTAAGAAATAGAGCCATCTACATGGCTATGAAATATCATGCATACATAACCTGATTTTTACTAGTGAACAGTTTTCTTTCTTTCTTTTTTTAAAGATTTATTTATTTATTTATTTATTTTATTTATCATGTATACAGTGCGTGCCAGAAGAGGGCACCAGATCACATCAAAGATGGTTGTGAGCCACCATGTGGTTGCTGGGAATTGAACTCAGAACCTCTGGAAGAACAGTCAGTGCTCTTAACCCCTGAGCCATCTCTCCAGCCCCATGAACAGTTTTCATTAACAGAAAATCGGAATGAAACTTGTGTCAGCAAAAGAGCAACTACCTCATTTTCAAGGTGGACTTTCTCCCAGGCCAGGATCTCTTCCTCCAATATGTGGAACTCATTATCATACAGCCTGTCCTGAAAATCTTCATCTGAAAAAGCGCTTGCTGTCCGGCCACCAGCCAGCATGGCACTGATGGTTCCAGCGGTGTGCACCGGAGTTTCGCAGTTGCTGTGGAGTGACTTCCCTGTGTCTTTACTTTTCTTGTAAGTGTCTCGAAGGGTAGAATCATCCCAACTTTTTAATTCACTCACGTGATTCCTTTCTTTGGAGTCTGAAAGCCCTTTGGATTCACTGGACTTTGGCATGTGTCTGATATCTAACTGCCAGTCCATGCGTTTTGGTTTCATAGTTTTTTGCAACTTGCTCCTGAACTCACAGGCTTCTTGCTTTTCACTCATACATACTTCTGGGCATTTACCTCTTATCTTTCTACTTTCTATATTTTTAAATTTCTCCTTGCATCTAGGAATGGATTCTTCTATTTCAAACTTGTTATTTTCACAGTCTAATTTATTCTTCATTAAGGGAAATTTAGTAATTGACTGGACACAGTTTTCCATGACTTGAGAGGATGAGGGAGATGGAAAGACGTTTCCAAGGCCACCTTCCTTCTGTCCGGGAAAGGTCTGCAGTGCCTCACACACCAGTGCTGCAGCTCCATCTCTGTCCTCACAGTCAAGCGGATCATGGGCCGGTTTAGGGGAGGCCGACTTGAGGGGTGGTTTTCCTGTACAGACATCATTTGATCCCTCTTTCTCGTGGTAAACATTACTTTTGACAGGTTCACAAATCTCACCAACCTTCTGGTTTAGCTTGTTTATGGCAAGTTGTAGAGCATCTTTACCCTCTAGTTTGTCTCCTTCTATCAATGCTCCCCTGAGCCCTGGACCCTTGGCAGATCTTGAATGCCTGGATGTATCTTCTCCATCAGAAGACATGTTCATCTCTGGCTCCTGTGCTTGCTCTTGGAGTTGTAAAGGTAGAGAGCTTGTCTGCTTGACTTGACGATGGGATGCTCTCTGTGCCAAGGGATGTTTCTCTAACTTATCCTTGTCCTTGGAAATCATAGGGCATGAGCAAAAATATTTAAAAAAAAAAGACTTAACGTGTACCATTTGGCTTTTCATAATATATATTCAGTTACACAAAAATCACACAAGCAAAATTAACAAATAAAACTAGTTTAGAACTGGTGAGATGGTTCAGAGAGTAAATAAAAGTGCTTGCCACCAAAGACTGACAGTCTGAGGTCAACTCCTAGAATCCACCTGGTGGAAAGAGACAACCAACTCCCCCAAGTTGTTCTCTAATCCTCACAGGGTGCTGAGATATGTGCATGCTCCCACACATACAATACATAAATAAATGTAAAAATCCCTCATTTACCTTAGTCCTCCCAATAGAGAACATGACCCAGGAGACTTAACTACTTAATACTACTATTTAGACTAATCCTCACTTGGTATGTGTTAGGCAATTTTAAATATTACAAGAACATTCTCACATAAAAAGGTTTTATTTCACTATTCCTTAAATATTGAGCTCCGATGTTCACTGACATTTATTTTTTTCTTAATTTTTTTTTTAAATTAGAAACAAGATTGTTTTACATGTCAATTCCAGTTCCCCCTCCCTCCCCTCCTTCCCTGCCCCCTCTCAACTAACACCCTACTTATCCCATAACCCTTTCTGCTCCCCAGGGAGGGCGAGGCCTTCCATAGGGGGTCTCCCGAGTCTGTCATATCCTTTGGGATAGGGCCTAGGCCTATCCCGTGTGTCTAGGCTCAGGCAGTATCCCTCTATGTGGGATAGGCTCCCAAAGTCCATTCCTATGCTAGGGATAAGTGAACCTACTACAACGGTTCACTGCCATTTATTTAGTCTCTGAAAATCTGTAATTGAATAGTAGGAGAGCTAAGATGTTTACTTCCAAAATGGTGACACAGTGTGTGCAGAAACAAATTAACATTAGAAGAAGACAATTTTGATATGATGTTTGAATAGCCTGTGGATGTGATGGCTTCCTAAGCTTTCCCAGTTGAGATACAGCTTCAAGAAGTATGGCAACCTTAACAAGAACAGAAGCCAGAGAACACTGATGTATCAGGTATCTAAAACATGCCAGGTCCTTCTCTGTGCATGGGACACATGTGCCACCCTGTGGATGCTGGAGGTTGACCTCAGATTGTCACTAAAGTGGCAAGCACTTTTAGTTACTCTCTGAGCCATTTCACTAGCCCCAAAACATGCCAGGTTCTTCTTTCTTTAGTTATGTGAAGAAAATGACCTTGGAGGTGATTGTCCTACTGCTGGCAAACTATGGAAGGCTGGAGAGATGGCTCAGTGGTTAAGAGTATTGGCTGCTCTTCATAGGACTGGGGTTCAATTCCCAGCATCCTCATCTTGACTTACTACCAAAGTAACCCCAGTTCCAGGGAATCCAACGCCCTCTTCTGGCCTCCAAGGCACTGCATGCATATGGTACACATATAAGAAGGCAAAACAACCAAAGACAGAAAATAACTAAAACTGACAGTCTGATCTTACTTTCTGAATCTCATTAGGATTTCATACATTAAAATATGCCAAATTAAAATATGCCAAAGAATTATATGGGACATCAGGTAACCTGGAGTCATTCTTCAGATTGTAGAATTGTAGATATTACTCACAGCCCATAGTGTTCGCTGTAGCTTCCACACCTGCATTTCTACACCATATATATGTATATATATGTGTATGTATAGCTCATAACAGTTTTATTAAAATGACTCTTACAGAGTAGCAGAATTGAACTAATCATCCATCTGAAGCACTGGGAACCAATCACCAGCACTGAGGGAGTGAGCACACACCACCTTGTTAATTCTACATGAGAAATGTGAGGAAATAATTCTTAGAAGGCATGAAGTCTCACTACGTATGTATCCTAGACTGACCGCCTCAGCCCTGTGTGGTGGGATTACAAGCACACACCAGCCACCTGGTTCCCTTTCAGCCTGTAACATCACTTGATGCTTATTTAAAAATAATGGTAACATTAAGAAAATAAATTCTTCAGAATCTCAAGGTAATTATTCATCTGTCTCCTTGACTAATCCTAACATTCATGTGATCTCTATAAAATGTAGTCACATGTCAATGAATTATGACAATTATTACTGTGATTTGAAAAATATATACATCTAGCTCTAGTTATCTCAATGAAATGAAAGCAACAGCAAAAGAAAATCAGAGATTTGAAAGCTCTTCAGAAAGAAGCTCACTTAACAAATGCAGATGGCAAAGGAAGCCTGCAGAGAGACGGGCCTTTTTTTTTTTTTTTTTTTTTTTACTAGCTTGTCTCTTCTTTGAATGGTGCCCTTTGCATTTCATTTTCATGAAGTTCCACTTATTGTTGGTCTTTGTGTCTGTGCTGTGGTGTCCTGTTCCATGCCGATGAGTTCAAGTCTATCCCTCACATTCTTTCCTGTCAGATTCAGTGTATCTGCCCTTATATTGAGGTGCTCAACCCAGCTTTTCAAAGGTGATGAATGTGGATCTATTTGCATTCTTCTTCTACCAGGAGCTGTCCACTTTGATGCACACCATTTGTTGAAGATGCTGTCTTTTCTCCAGTGTATGTTTCTGGCTTTTTCTTTTAATCAAAAGTCAGGTGTCTGAAGGTGTGTGGACTTATTATATCTGGTTCTTTGTTCTGATTCCATTGATAAGTGTGTCTGTTTTTAGGCCTATTATACCATGTTGTTTTTATTACTATAGATCTACAGTACAACTTTAAATCTGAGATGGTGATTTCTTCAACAATTCTTTTATTATGCAGAGTATTTTAGCTATCCTGTTTGTGTGTGTGTTTCCATATTAAGTTGAAGATTATTTCTTCAATTTCTGTGAAGAATTATGTTGGAATTTTGATGGGAATTGCATTGAATCTTAGCTTGTTTTTGGTAGATTGTCCATTTTCATTATATTAATTCTAATGATCCCATCTTCTGATGTCTTAATGTCTTTTTCTTCAGTGTCTTAAAGTTTTTATTGTACAAGTCTTTCATTTGCTTGGCTAGAGTAATTCAAAGATACACATTTCTAAAGTTGTTCAGTTTCTATGAGTTTGTATACTTTATGCTGTTTCGGTTGTTGATATCAAGCTTTGATCCATGGTAGTTAGATAGGAATCAGGGTGTTATTTCAATTTTCTTCTATCTGTTGAGACTTGATTTGTGTCCCAGTATGTGGTCACTTTTTGAGAAAGTTATATGAGCTGCTGAGAAAAGGTATATTTTTTGGTGTTTGGGTAAAATGTTCTATAAGTATCAGTTAGGTTCATTTGGTTTATGATGTCATTTGTTGCAACATTTTTCTGTTCAGTTTTTGTCTAGATGACCTGTCTATTGATGAGAGTGAGATATTGAAGTTACCAACCAGAACATGTGACTTTAGATATAATAGTGTTTTGTTTTGTTTTGTTTTTTATGAACTTGGATATCCTTGTATTTAGAGCATAAATATTTATAATTGCAATATCTTCTTGGTGGATTTTTCCTTTGATGAGGATGTAAGTATCATCATTATAATAGAACCTAACTTCTCAATGGAGACTTTGCAAGCCACAAGGGCTAGGATTATTTATTCCTTGTGTTTTCTTTAGTGTTATTAACCTTTCAGACTGATATTTTCTTTCTAGTGCCTTCTGTAGGACTGGATTGATAGAAACTACTGTGGTTTTTATCATGGAATGTTTTTCTTTCTCTGTCGATTGTGACTGATAGATTTGCTGGGAATAGTATTCTGGACTGACATCTCTAAGTTTGTAAAACATTGGTCCAGGCCCTTCTGTTATTCCACGGCTCCACTGAAAAGTCAGGTGCTACTAAAATGGGCCTGTCTTTATATGTGGTTTCTTTTTCCCCCTTTCTTTGTTTTGTACATTTAGTGTTCTTATTATTATATGTCATAGGTGATTTTCTTTCCTGGTCCTGCTTATTTGCTGTTCTTTATGTTTCTTGTATGCTGATAGGTACCCCATTCTTTAGGTTAGGGACATCTTCTATGATTTAATGGAGAATATATTCTGTGTCATTGCCCTGGATTTCTTCTCCCTCTACTATCCTTGTTATTCTCAGATTTGGTTTTTTTATAGTGTCTTCGATTTCCTATATGTTCCATGTCTGGATGTTTTTAGATTAAACATTTTCTTTAAATGAGGTACCCAGTTCTTTTATCTGGTCATCAGTGCCTGAGATTCTCTCTTCCATGTCTTTTAATCTGTTGGTGAGTCTTACCTGCCACTTTATGTGTTTTAAAGCATCACTGTGATGTTAGACAGATAAAACCTTACTTTAGAATCACCACCGTGGTTTTCCTAATTCTGTACCGACAGCAGACATATCATTCTTACTTCTTACCTTTTTCAGATGCCATGGAAGTTAAAACTTAGACAGAAAGCTGATAAAATCATGTTTGCCACTATTCAAATATTAGATTTATAAGCCTCCAAATACTTTCCAGACACTGTTCAAATATCAGAAACTTGGACCCAACAGGGACACACTACACTACTCAGTTTCACACTCAGCTGTGACATCCACAGTTGCTAAATCTTTACACATGGATTCTTTTGGGGCGCCGAAAGAATATAATCCTGAGGATCCCTGAGTCTCAAAGTTGAAAGAAGTTCTCTATTAATATTTGACTGTCAATATTGAGGTGTGGTGGCCATGGGTTGGAGTACTAATTACGTACACTTGGATCTGAGCTCTAACACACAATTAAAAGGGGGAGGGGAAGCAATAAATATTAATGCTAGGCAAGCTTTTGGAGAGTGCTACCAAGTGATTTTAGTAGAAAGGTTACTTGAAAATGCTGACAAGTGTTTTCCAGAGAGAGTTTTTAGATTCTATTTCTCAGCTTGCTTTTCATTCGTTGATGACAGGTACTGACTCTTAGAACATAGCACAACTGTTAAGTGAGTCACTGGATGTGCCCACATGTATTTCTATAACATGGTGACATTATCATGAGAAGACAAATTTGAACTTCGCACAAAAATGCAACATCTACATTTTAAAATGTTCTTTCTTTTTAAACTACTCTTTTTCTTTTTTCTCTCATTTTTTATTAATTTATTTTTTACATTCCAATCCTAGTTCTCCCTCCCTTCCCTTCCACTCCTCCAACTCCCCTCCCCACCACCTCTCATCTGCTCCTCAGAGAGGGTAAGGCCTCCCTTAGGAAGTCCACTAAGTCTGTCCCATCATCTCATTGAGGCAGGAACAAGGCACCTCTCCACCCCCCACACCCCTGTGTCTAGGCTGGGCAAGGTACCTCTCCATATAGAATGGGCTCCACTAGGTCAATTTGTGCATTAGTGTTAGATCTTGGACCCACTGCCAGTGGCCTCATATATTGTCCCAGTCACACCATTGTCACCTATATTAAGGGAGTCTAGTTTGGTCTTATGCTGGTTCCCCATTTGTCAGACCTGAGTCAGTGATCTCTTACTATCTTGGGTCAGCTAAATCTGTGGGTTTCCCCATCATGATCTTGACTCCTTTGTTCATATTATCGCTCCTCCCTCACTTTGATTGTACTCCAGGAGCTTGACCCATTGGTTAGTTGTGGATTTCTGCATCTGCTTTCATCTGTTTCTGGAAGAGGGTTCTAGCTTCTCTGGGGTTGTGGATTGCAGGCTGGGTATCTTTTGCTTTATGTCTGGTATCCACTTATGAGTGAGTACATATGATATTTGTCTTTCTAGTTTTGGATTACCTCACTCAGAATGGTTTTTTTTTTCTAGTTCTGTCAATTTGTCTGCAAATTTAGGATGTCATTGTCTCTTACCATTGAGTAGTACTCTGTTGTGTAAATATACCACATTTTCTTTATTCATTCTTCAGTTGATGGGCATCTAGGCTGTTTCCAAGATCTGGCTATTATGAATAATGTTGCTATGAACATAGTTGAGCAAATGTCCTTGTGGTGTGAATGTGCCTCCTTTGGGTATATGCCCAAGAGAGGTATTGCAGGGTCTTGAGATAGGTTGATTCCTAATTTTCTGAGAAATCGTCATACTGATTTCTACAGTGGCTGTAAAAGTTCGCACTTCCACCAGCAATGGAGGAGCGTTTCCCTTTCTCCACATCCTCTCCAGCATAAGCTGTTACTGATGTTTTTAATCTTAGCCATTCTGATTCGAGTAAGGTGGAAGTTTTGATTTGAATTTCCCTAATGACTAAGGATGCTGAGCATTTCTTTAAGTGTCTTTCTACCATTTGAGATTGTTCTGTTGAGAATTGTCTGTTTAGATCCATTTTTTAAATGGATCATTTATTTGGTAGCTTGAATTCGAGTTTCTTGAGTTCTTTGTATATTTTGGAGATCAGCTGTAATGATAAATCTTTCAACCAAGCTGCCTGAGTCCCACCACCACATGGGTGCCCAAAGTAACACACAGAGACTTATATTAGGTACAATGCTGCTGGCCAAATGACTAGGATTTCTTATTTGCTAGCTCAGTCTTAATTATCAACCATAACTATTTATCTATATATTTTATAAGAACTTATCTTATTGAGGATGCCGGCTGTATGTGTCCTGTCTTCCCAGGGATTACATGGCAACTCCACAGAGAAGACAGGAGGAGGAAGAGAGCAATTTTCTGCTTGTCCCTGCTTATATTCTGAATCTGCCTCCTATGTCACTTCCTCCATGGATCACAAGACTTCTCTTTACTACATTTCCCAGAATCCTCCTGGACTCCTAGTCCCGCCTAACTTGCTTCCCTATTGGCCAACAGTACTTTATTTATCAACTAATAAGACAAAGATATACACAGAAGGACCTCTCCCATCATCTCCTCTTTTCTGTCTAAATAAAAAGAAGGATTTTAACATTAATATAGTAAAATATATAACAAAACAGTTATCAAGTAAGAACTATAGTTAGGATATTTAGTTCATTAGCCTTTAGCAAGACTTAAAGAACATATTCTATCATCTATCCTATCTTTGTGAGTCCAAGGTTTTTTTTTTTTTTTTTTTTTTTTTTTTTTTTTTTTGGCTTTTTCGAGACAGTGTTTCTCTGTGGCTCTGGAGGCTGTCCTGGAACTAGCTCTCGTAGACCAGGCTGGCCTTGAACTTACAGAGATCTGCCTGCCTCTGCCTCCCGAGTGCTGGGAGAGTCCAAGGTCTTATATGTAGCTTATCTTTTATAATAACTAAAGAAAACTATAACCATAACAGTCTTCAACTCCATCAAAGACCACAGAAGGATAATATACAAACTATAGATCTGACAGAGATATATCACTGCCTGGACAATCACCCAAAGTTCCTCTGTAACATTTGGGGCATCCATCTTCAACCTACAAGCCACAGTGTATTTGGCAGACTCCTCCATGAAGTAGGAATCCTTCAGGACTGTCTTGTTTTGCAAGTTCAGCAGTCACTTTCCTGTGGGTCCTGCATGTCCAGTTTATACAGTAACAAACAGTCCAGGCAAGAGCAGTTTCTTGCTCAAATGGCTAATCTTGCCATGTTGAAAGCAAACTCCATAACGAGTTTCTTCGATGCCAATCTTCCTTTCTGACATAATTGGTGTGCCAGGAGCAGTTGTGTCTCACTGCCATGAAAAACCCTAAACCATTTAAATGTCATATATTCTGTAGGTCTTTGAAAGGTTTGAAGAATATCTATCCATCTCAACTACATCTCAATATTTCTAGAAAACCTAACTAATCTAATTATTGGTTCTGACTATTATAGGTGGATATGTAATCTGTATTTAATTATGCATTACATTTTAAAAGATCAGTATAATCACCATACCAAAAAGGAGAAATTTATATATAACCAAATTAACCTTAAATTTGTATCAATAAATGAAAATTATACCAATGTAAAGTAACCATTTCTATATCCTATTCCCTGTTTTTCCTTTAAAAAGAGATTGACTGTGATCATTACCATTTATAACCAACCCCATTTAAATAAAACAAACATTTGTAAACAATATTTGGGAATTTGGACGTTGTTCATCCCAAACTGCTTCCTGTCGGTTGGGGGTTATGTCCATACCTTGGGGATCATGACAAAACACAGAAACCTGCCCAGGTCCTTGTTTTTGTAATCTGTAAGGCTGTATGGTCTCAGCTGTTTTAGATTTTGCTCAGTTGGGCCACTGCTTCAGGGGGTCTTGCTTGATCAAGCCATATTAATCTGGAAGGAATCCACAGCTTTACATTTTCTGTGTAAACAAAAAGCAGAAATTCTTTTCCCAAGAAGCCTGTCATTAGACTTAAATTTTGAAGTCAAAGCATTTTTAAAATGTATAAGTTGGATTAATTCAGCAGCATTTATAATCAAATGTCTTTTAGCAGTTGTTGCTCCTTCCCTAGCAATTAAACAATTTAAAGACAACAATATAGTATCCAGACTCTCTGTGTGTATTTTCAATCTTTACATGGCTTTTTCATTACTCTATTTCTTCTTTTTTTATTTTTTCCTTTTATGAGACAGCGTTTCTCTTTGTAACTTTGGCTGCCCTTGAATTCACTCTGTACACCACCAGGCTGGCCTTGAAGTCACAGAGATCTGCTTGCCTCTGCCTCCCAAGTGCTGGGATTAAAGGCCTGTGTCACCACACCCAGCTACTCTTTTTCTTTTTCTTTTTTTAACACTTTATCCTGTTTCTTTTTCTCTCATAAGCCTACGTATATTTTAAACACGCTGTAAACCTTTTTTTTTTTTTTCATCTGAATCTGTCTTTATTGTAAATCTTTACCTTTTTCTGGCCATTCAGTCTTTTATCTGCTAAACAACACTGCTAAAATTAAAGCCATGGCTGTTTTAGCCACTGTCTTTCCAAGATGGTGGGAGTACGTTTACTGCCAATACTGAGAGCTGTGCTCACTGACTTGGTTTATGTTGCCATTAAGCAACAGTCTGTGGGCTTGGAGAGCCAGCTGCTCATTCACACCATTGACCTGTTAGCAAGAGCCCTGCGTTTTTTTTTTTTTTTTTTTTTCTGCTTATGCTGAGTCAGGAAGCCTCTCTTTAAAGGAGCTGCTCAAATCTCTGCTTGTCTCCAGCAAAACAGAGCCCACCCGAGAAAATGCTGCTACCAAGAAGTCGTGCTTGTCTCTGTTCTTTTGCTTCTAAAATCCCTTTTTAAGCTTTTGTGAAGTTTTTATGTGGAAGCTCGTAAAACCATGTCTGACACCCTTTTGTAACAATAAATCTTTCTGTCAAGCCGCCTGAGCCCCACAGCCACATGGGTGCCCAAAGTAACACACAGAGACTTATATTAGGTACAATGCTGCTGGCCAAATGACTAGGATTTCTTATTTGCTAGCTCAGTCTTAATTGTCAACCATAACTATTAATCTATATATTTTATAAGAACTTATCTTATCGAGGATGCCGGCTGTGTGTGTTCTGTCTTCCCGGGGATTACTTGGTGACCCCACAGAGAAGACAGGAGGAGGAAGAGAGCAATTTTCTGCTTGTCCCTGCTTATATTCTGAATCTGCCTCCTATGTCACTTCCTCCATGGATCACAAGACTTCTCTTTACTACATTTCCTAGAAACCTCCTGGACTCCTAGTCCCACCTAACTTGCTTCCCTATTAGCCAATAGTACTTTATTTATGAACCAATAAGACAAACATATACACAGAAGGACCTCCCCCATCAATCAGCCTTCTGTCAGATGTGCGTGGGTTGGTGGAGTTCTTTTCCCATTTGTAGGCAGCCATTTTGTCTTGTTGACAGTGTTCTTTGCTTTACAGAAGCTTCTCAGTTTCAGGAGGTCCCATTTATTAATTGTTGACCTCAGTGTCTGTGCTACTGGTGTTTTATTTAGGAAGTGGTCTCCTGTGCCTATGCATTCAAATGTATTTCCCACTTTCTCTTCTATGAGGTTCAGTGTGGCTAGATTTATATTGAGGTCTTTGATCCATTTGGACTTGAGTTTTGTGCATGGTGATAGATATGGATCTATATGCATTCTTCTATATGTTGACATCCAGTTATACCAGCACCATTTGTTGAATATGTTTTCTTTTTTTCCATTTTATATTTGTTGCTTCTTTGTCAAAAATTAGGTGGTCATAGGTGTGTGGATGTTCTTTCTTTTGAAGTATCACTGACAAAGAATCCTCTCCAGTGCTGACAGTGTGGCTCAGTAGACAGACTTCCTCCCAGACATATGGCACTTGGTTTGATAACCAACACCCCAAAGATAGGATGCAAGAATACGGCTGACACCTTCAGTGCTACACTGCAAATTAATGATTGTTTTTCTTATGATATAATTAATTTTCTTAAAGTACCACAGTAAGGGGTAGAAACATGACTGGGCAGTTAAGAGCACTGGCTGCTTCTTGAGGTTGGTTTCCAGGCACCCATGCCCAGACAGCTCACACAACCCCCACACAACTGCCTAACTCCAGCTCCAAAGGATCCAACATCTCTCTCACCATCATGGGTAAGAGCACACAGGTACACAAACGCACACTTGCAAATAATAACATAAATCTTCCAAAAACTGTATATGATAATAAAACAAAAACCACTGAAGGAATAAAAATCTACATGTCTCCATTAGGTAGTTAGAAACATGGGACACCAGAAAATTCCTTGGTCACTATGATAAATGACTATATTAAAAATTTAAATTTATTTTATGTGTATGAGTGTTTTGCCTGCATGCATGCCTGTGCACTATGTGTATGCTTAATTCCTATATAAATCAGAAAAAGCTTGTTGGGCGGTTATAGTGCAAACCTTTAATCCCAGCACTCAGGATGCAGAGGCAGGTGGATCTCTCTGAGTTCGAGGCCAGCCTGATCTACAGAGTGAGTTCCAGGACAACCAGGGCTACACAAAGAAACTCTGCCTCAAAAAAACCAAAGAAAGACAGAAGAAAAGGAAGGAAGGGAGGGAGAGAGGGAGGGACATCTGAATCCAGGAAATGGAGTTACAGATGGTATGAGCCGAGCCACTATATGGTTCTAGGTTTTCTACCAAAGCAGCAAGTGTTCTTAACCACCGAATCAACTCTCCTGCTCTGTGAGTAGATATTTTTTGTAAGCATGAATATAAAGAAAGTTGTATTGGTGTCATTTAAAAAAATGACCCAAAGGTATATTTGTCCCACAAATGTACCCCCCCAAATTTTAATTTTGCTTTATTATGGGGGAAAGTTTATCAAATTTAAGGTTCACATCACTTTGTGTTTTTCTTATCACTTCTTCCTTCAACCCCTGCTGTCTCAGAGTACTTATTATCCCTTGGTGAGGGTTCAAAGTACAAGCCAATCAACCAATTCTAATTATGTAGGATGTTTTCTCTGACCAACTTTCACTATAAAGGATAAGTAGATTGTTATTGAATTTAAGAATAAATGTTAATGCAACTCATACTCAGAACAAGAGGACTAACCTCAAAGAATCTTACCTTTGTATCAAAATTATATTCGTCCTTTCTTGCTGTGGGCTCAGTGTCACTAAGATCAGGTTTGGTGGAGAACCTTCAGAATGAAAATGTATAATAATGCATGAGTGTTAGGTCTTTAAAAACTGGCTTGCCCCATCTGCGATTGTGTCGGGCACACTGAAACTATGTTATGTCCAGGTTCAACAACTAATTTTACACTATAACTACTCTTTACTTTTCTCACAGAGAACTAGCAATGTTTTGGTATTGGTCTTATGAAGAATATATGTGATTTGAATGTTTATCAATGGCAATCTTCTAATCCATTTTAAGCTAAACACATATAAAAACATTTCTCTTTAATAAAACAATCCATTTTGTAATTTTTCATAGGAACTGGAGAATATTATACCAATAACTTTTTTTTTTTGGTTTTTCGAGACAGGGTTTCTCTGTGGCTTTGGAGGCTGTCCTGGAACTAGTCTTGTAGACCAGGCTGGTCTCGAACTCACAGAGATCCGCCAGCCTCTGCCTCCCGAGTGCTGGGATTAAAGGCGTGTGCCACCAACGCCCGGCTACCAATAACATTATAATTAAATAATTATGAGTGTATTATTTGATCAAAGTCAAATGTAGTTGGTTATGAAATATAAGAAATAGAAATGCTATATTTAGGAGTTTGAGAAGTATCACTGAATGCAAGAGACTATATTAAATTTAACAAATATGTTCCAAATTCCTGTATCATCATGATTATGATGATATAGACCCCAAGTATTCCAAATTCAACAGCATTACCAAAAGTAATTTGATCCTCTAAACACCTCCCCACCTTGGCAACTCCATCCTTAGAAACTACCATGAATCTGCCTTTTAGTTCCACTCTCATCTTCAATGGACTTCAATAATCTCACATACTTCATCGTTAAAACACTGACCTCCAGATGATAAAGGCTACTGTTCTTAGACCTAAGGAACATGAGGGCAAATTACATTGCTGCTACCTAGTGTGTTCAGGTTAAGTCCCTAAAATCCAGATACTGTATGGACTTTAGATAGAATCTACACAAGCCCAGGAACACGTAGCTGTAGGAAATGAAGATAAAGTAATGCAGGAAAACGACAGCAACAAGTGTGTTCATTGTCAATGAGAACAGAGTAGACAAAATTTAAGGAAGCAGGCAGCGCTAGTAGGTCAAGGGAGATATGAATAGGAAGTCAGGGAGAAATAAAGCAAGGGTGGTGGTAGCACACGCTTTTAATCCCAGCACTCGGGAGACAAGAGGCAGAGACAGGTGGATCTCTGTGAGTTCAAGGCCAGCCTGGTCTATAGAGTGAGCTCCCAGACAGCCAGGGCCACACAGAGAAACCCAGTCTCAAAAAAAAAAAAAAAAAAAAAAAAAAGTAAAAGGAATTCAAATAGTTTCCGGACAGATTTAAATACTGCTAGCTGAACATTCTCTACATGTAGAAATGGTTTACTTCTAGAAAAATAATTTCTCTCCAGAAGATACATGATTTTGTTATGTATAAAATTGATGGTACCATGGTCACAGGTTTAAGATATGCCCTAAATCCTTCACTGGTGAAAACAGGCATTGGTTATGACTTCAACTATGATTAGACCATGATTACAGTACCACCATGATTGTTGAGAACACTGGACATGAGCGCATACACACCTGGACTTTGGGAATTGATTTCTTGGGTCTATTGATTATGCAGAAGAGCAAGAAAACTGAGAACGTGCATGGGCTAATTACATGGGTCACTTTCCTGACAATTACAGGATTATGGGCCCCTCAATGAGAGCCACCTACTGGGAAAAATGGGTTAAGACAGACAGCATGCATACTTTACACACAAGTTGTGATAACTGAAATAGAAAGCATCAGACATGTCATGTGGCAGTGAGCCAGAGAGAACTAACAAACACTAGTTTATTTTTTCTGTACTTAAATTAATCTTTAAAACCTTACCTTAGTATAGAATAGGATTCAGTACTTTCAGATGCTTCTAAAGGTAAAGGAAAAATATATTACTAATCAGCAATATAAAATAATAGAAAAGAGATAAGTATAATGTATTAAAACTGTAAAATGGATGATTGTTTGTTAGTGTGAATAAATTTGGAGCCATTCATCAATAGAATTCTAGTGACAGGCAATCCACTCTTCAGAAGCTTATACTTTCACCATTTTGTGTGTTTCACAGCAAAAGAGGAAAGAGCTTGTCAAAATTTAATACCTAAATGCAGACTGCTATGCATAATGGCCATGGTTGTAATTGCAAACCTTCAGACTGACAGAGATGACATTATTATAAGAGGCTGGCAGTGCCAAATGGGTCGTGTGACTCTCCTGGACTAATGGCACTAGGAGCAGTGCTAGGAGTATGCACTTACTTTTATGTTTAAATTTTTCCATTTTTATTTTATCTGTGTGGATGTTTTGCCCACATGCAAGTCTGTGCACTACCTGGATGCCTGGTGCTTGCAGAGGCCAGAAGAGGGCACTGGATCCCCTGGAACTTGAATTACAGATGCTTTTAAATCTTCATGTGGGTGATGGGATTTGAGCCTGGGTCCTCTGAAAGAGCAGCCAGAGTCACAACTGAGTCACCCCTTCTCCCTGTGAACTTATTTTGCTATGACACAACACAACCACTGTAACATTTCAGGGGGAACTTCTCAGCTTCAGATAAAAAACCCTGGCATAAGCGACATCAGTGAATGGTTGTGGTCCTGTGTAGCTTTGCAAAACGTAATGGACAGAGGAGGGGCAAAGATCCTTTTCAGTCTCCAGATTCCAGAAGAAGAAAAGATCAAGAGGTATCAAGATGCTTTCTCTTACTAGGGAAAGCTAACAACCTCTCTCAGTTCTAGCCATGTCCTCTATCTTGTGTGTGACACAAATGGATCACTATTTCATGGGAAGAACATGCCTTGATGATTTATCCATTCCTTACCATACTTATAATTAGAGATAGGCTTGGAATGTACCACTGAGGGAAAGAAAGTTGCTATCTGACATTAAAGATGAAATAAAATCATTATCTCTTTCAAGTTTCAGAATGGACGAACATAGGGCTCTCTGTACACAAAGAAAACTTTTAAAATATCATCTAAAGCATGAAAAATACGTACTGGAACTCTCTTAGGTATTTCCTAGTCTTTCCCAGGACAGACAGTCTACTAGACTCATAGAAAAGTGTGTGTGTGTGTGTGTGTGTGTGTGTGTGTGTGTGTGTGTGTGTGTGTGTGTGTGTGTGTGTGTATGTGTATTATGGCTTCCTAAGAGTGTTGGCAGTTGTGGTGGTTTGAATGAGAATGGCCCCATTGGTGCATAGGTTTAAACCCTTGGTCCCCAGTTGGTAGAACTGTTTGGGAAGGATGAAGAAGTGTGTCCTTGTTAGAGGAGATTTGTCACTGGGGGCTGGCTTTGAGGTTTCAAAAGCTCATGACATTCCCAGTTGGGTCTTATGCTTGTGAATCGAGATGTAAACTCTCAGTTGCTATTCCAGTACCATGCTTCCCTGCTTGCTCCCATATTCTCTTCTATGATGGTCATAGACTCTCACCCTCTGAAACTGTAAGCCCCAAATAAACTCCTATAAATTCCCTGGCTCATGGTGTCTCTTAGTATCAATAAAAAGGTAACTAAGACAGAGGTGTTAGGTTCAAGGCCCATCAGTAGGAAATAAATTAAAGATGTTAAAATGTAACAATTCCAAAAGGAAAGGTTACAAATTTACAAAGCATGCTCATGTTCATCCTTAGTGTTCTTTCATGTGTAACCTAGTGCCTCTTATTCAGATTCTTCCCAGTGATTGTCAGCTATCAACTTGACACAACCTATGGCCTTCTAAAGGAGTCTCAATTGAGGAATTGCCTACATCAGACTTGCCTGTGGCCATCTCTGTGAGAGATTGTCTTGACTGATGATTGATGTGGGAGGGCTCAGCCCACTGTGGGTGGCACCATCCCTAGGTAGGTAGGCCTGGTCTATATAAGAAAGCTAGCTGAGCATGAGCCAGTGAGTGAGCCAGTAAGCAATGTTCCTCCATTGTTTCTGATTGAGTTCCAAAAAAGCAAATGAGAACAAGACTCTAGCCTTATTTCCAATGGAAAGATAGTTATGGAAGTCATTGTGATGGCCATTTTATAAAGTATAAATTAAAAAAATATACCCTTCCATTTTTGCAAATATGTGTCTGGATATAACTGAGCAGGATGGCCATGTTTCTATTGGGTATTGCAGCATAATGACATTCCTCTAGCCATTCTCTTTATATTGCATATTTTCAACGAAATCAAGTTCTTTGCACATATGAAAAGCATTCCATCAAAGTGTACACCCATAAATAATAATAAAAGAAACTACAGAAGACAGGTGTATTTCAGTGAAAGAGCACTTATCCAAAATTGGAGAAGCCCTAGGTTCAATCCCAAGACCACAAAGGAAAACAATTTTTTCTGGTTATATTATTTCAGAAAGCAAAATATATTTAATGATTAACTCATTAAACAGCTCTAATCCTAGGGAAATAAGCAATATAAAAATGCAAAATCATTTTATGGGTTTACTGCATAAATACCACTTTCATGGTTTGATTTACTTAATTCTTACTTTTTTTAACCAAAGAAAAGATTATCTAGAATAATTCCTAATCCAGACCTTACCTAAATTGCTTTCTTGACAAGTTTCAAGTCCATTTTCTTCATATTCTAAAACACCTTGTCTTTTTCCAAAAATGAGAAACATGATAAGCATTAATTACTATTTTAGTAGAGATATTAAAACATTTAATAAAGACTTTAAATTTCTTAAGGAATGTTTCATTAAATACAAGAGAAGTTGTCACCTATACTTCAAATGTACAAACCCTTAAAGTTTTGTGGCAAATGCAATCAAACAAACAAACACCCAAAGACAAGAATGAAGCCAAGTGATACAGCCACTAACCAATGTCTCAAGGTCACACATCTACCAAATGTGAAATCTAGGAATGAAATGCTCTCTTGTATGAGTCTGAAACCCGTTTGTGTTGTTGTTATCATCCACCTAGCACATAAACTCACTGGAGAACGGTTAATGCACTTCAAGACACTTTACTCGGACTTCCCACGCTCACTACACATAAAGCCTAAGACACTATTAAAAAACAACAACATGCCGGGCGTTGGTGGCGCACGCCTTTAATCCCAGCACTCAGGAGGCAGAGGCAGGCAGATCTCTGTAAGTTCGAGGCCAGCCTGGTCTCCAGAACGAGTGCCAGGATAGGCTCCAAAGCTGCATAGAGAAACCCTGTCTGGAAAAACAAAAACAAAAACAAAAAACAAAACAAAACAAAACAAAACCAAAAAAACAAAACAAAAACAAAAAACAAAACAAAACACAAAAACAAAACACAAAAAACAACATAAAAAGACCTAAATGGGTTCTGGTAGTCACAATCAACTGTCACTCAGAAATACCGCCAGGTGAACATTCCTCAGAGATAGCAATCTAAAGCCTGGTCATCCAAACGAGAGAGTGATTTTCAATTCCTGTTTAAAAATGTACTTTCATAAGACATGCACATTAGAAGCATTGATGAAAAAGAAAATAAGATATTTATGCTCAATGTTGAATAAAATATGAACAAGTCTGTATTTCATAAAATCAGTAAAACTAATATGGAATCCTTCAGCATCATGTAACATACAACCAGACTGTGAATAACAAGTACCATGCATCATTAAAGTGGAGTATCAATCCTTTCCAATACTTTTTTGTGCCTGCACCAAATAGTTCATTTATAAATTACTTATGCTTTGTATGGTAGTTTGAATGTAATTGGCCCCCATAAGCTCATAGGAAGAGGCACTATTAGGAGGTGTGGCTTTGTTGGAGGAGGTGTGGTCTTGTTAGAGGAAGTGTATCACTATGAAGGTGGGCTTAGAGGTCTCATTTGTGCTCAAGCCACATCCAGTGTCTCAGTTCACTTCCTGTTGCCTGTGGAGCAAAGATGTAGAACCCTCAGCTCCTTCTTCAATGGCATGTCTGCCTGCATGCCACCATATGCCATGATGATAATGAACTGAACCTCTGAGCAAGCCACTTAAAAGCTAGCCACTCCAATTAAATGTTTTCCTTCAAAAGAGTTGCTGTCCTGGTGCCACTTTGCAGCAATAGAAACCCCAACAAAGACACTTTGCTAGATAACTATATTTCATAAACTAGAAATGAAATTTGTTCCTCTCTATTGAGTTTTTCAGATCACAGTACTAGCTGCAACCACCCAGAGCACAGTAAGGCTGCTACTCAGAGAAAAGAGGAAATGGGGTACCCATCCAGCTTGACATCTGTCTGTAACTTGGCAGCTTCAGTTACTGAAAATTCTTTCATCTGTGGTTTGTTTTCCTTCAGTGGAGCTAAAAGTGACACCAGTTCATCCTATACAAAACCAAAAAACAGTAACTCAATAACTCATGAAGTTGGTAGGCAGATCTCAGTGAGTTCGAGGCCAGCCTGGTCTACAAAGCAAGTTCCAGGACAGTCAAGGCTACACAAAGAAACCCTATCTTGAAAAAAACAAACAAACAAAAACAGAGTTTGATCCTCTGCAAAAAAACAAAAAAACAAAAAAAAACCCTCATGAAGTGATACATATTACTTAATATACATATACATAATAAGTGATTCATTAACATAATGAAAAATCGCCTAACATACTCTGTGATCATGACAGTGTAAGGCAGATAGGAAATAAATGGTGTCTTTTCCCTCCACTGGGCCTTCACCTGTGCAGTTCTTTCCCTGTGAAATGCTGTTCCTCAACCCGGGCTGTCACATCAGTCACCCTCTAAACTCAGTTTAAGAAGGAGAGTTGGAATGAGAAAAATGTGCCATATCACAAACAGAGGGAGGGTTTCACAAATCACCAAGTAAAAGGAGGGAAAACAAAGAGCAGCAGAGAAGTAAGTAGAACTCTGTTCCCTGTGGAGGGAAGGGAGGGGAGAGGCAATATCCAAAAGGCACAAACCACAGGCCTCACTTGCTCAAACCCAGTGGAGGAGGTGGGTGAAGCAGCGACTCTTCTACAGACAGGTCAGATGAAGAGAAATCTCGTGTCTTGTCACTACATGAAACATGGAAAGGCAAGGCAACATGACTCCTTCAACAGATCATAGCTCTTTAGACAGAAATCAAAGACACTCAGATGTGTAGAATATCAGAAGATTGTCACATTTTTTCTGGTAAAACTGATTGATGACCTGAAAAAGAATGCAAATGAGCAGATGAGGTCTATTTTATAGCTCACAGGAAGTAGTTGGCAAGATGGCAGAGAAAGTCAGAAGTGTGGATGGCAGGGTCACCAACATGGACGTACAACTTAGCAAGGGAGTGGAGATTTTTTTTTCCACTAGGAAACACTGAGGCTTGATAAACACTTTCAACAAATTATTAGTATACAAAATCAACACGTAAAACTTAGTAGCTTTCCTACACACCAATAACAAACTAGACAAGAAAGAAATGAGAAGAAAAAATTCATGCACAACAAATTAAAAGACAAAATACCTAAAAATAAACCCGGTAAAGGAGGTTAAGACTTTTATAAGGAAAGAAAGACACAGAAGAAAGAAATTGAAGAAGACAACAGAACATAGCTCAGGCTTCAGCTTCTCAAGAAAAGCAGGCCAAAACTGCAGAGACTCACGACAATAGAACATGGAAAGACCTGGCATGCTCAAGATTGGCAGATTTAACATTGTGACAACTGGTATATCATCAAAAGTGATCTACAGATTGAATGTAATCCACATCAAAATTCCAATGGCATTCTTAACAGTATTAGAAGAAACTGCTAAAATTCATATGGGTCCTAATAAACAAAGCAATCCTTAGTAAGAGAAATCGTGAAGGTATTACAATGACTAATCTCAATTTCTGTTACAGAATCATATTAACAAAACTAGCATTATATTGGCATAGAGACCCACATATGGGACCTGGAGAGATGCTCAACAGTTAAGAACACTTACTGCTCTTGTAGAGGACTCAGGCCCAGGTCCCAGGAGCCACAGGGCAATTCACAACTGTCTACAATTCCAGGTTCATGTAGTCCAATATCTTCTTCTGGCCTCTAGGGGGCACTAAATGTGGTGCCCTTACATGTGGGCAAAACACCCACACACATAAAAATAAATAATTAAAACAAAGACAAACATGTGAAACAATGGAATAGAATACAGGGTGCACATATAAAACCAAGCACTCAAAGCCACTTATTTTTTGATGAAGTTGTCAGAAACATACACTGGAGAAAAGGAAGCCTCTGATTAATGGTGCTCAGAGCACTGGGTCTCAACATTTAGAAGCTAGGAGCTAAGATCCACACATCTCACTCAACACAGTCATCAATTTGAAACAGATCAAAGGCCTTAATAGAAAATTGTTAGTGTTTGAGGAAACCACTTCAAAGCCATGTAAGTATTAGTATGGATTTTCCTTCCACAAAGGACTCTAGTGCTACAGAAAATGATTTAGATTATAGACATTGGGATTTAATAGCACCCATAGACATTGGTGCTATTAAAATCTTGAACAGTGAGGAAGACAGCTGCCAGAGTGAAGAGACAGCCTATAGAAGCTTAAAAAACTTTGCCAACTATGTATTAGTCATTGACTTAAGATCTAGGATATAAAAAGGACTGCAAAAATTGAACATCAACAAACCAATCGTCAAATCTATCAATAGGCTGATGAACTGAGTAGACAGGTCTCAAAAGAAGACACACAAATGATCAATAGACTCTTGAAAATGTGTTCCATGTTCTTAGCTGAGATGGCTGTTTTTTATTATCAACGGGGCTTCATTCAGAATCATCATGGGCACACAACTACTTGTCTACAATGGTGTCTCCAGAAGGGGTTAACTGAGGTGAGAAGACCAACAACAAATTCGAGCAGCATTCTCCTGTGGGCTCGAATTTCAGAATAAATGAGGTAGAGAAAAAAAGCTGAGATCCAGCCTCCATTTCTGTGCTTCCTGGTGGCAGATGTAATGTTACTAGCTCACTCACATTCATGCTGCCATGTCTTCCTCCACCACAGTGAGCTAGCCTCAGACAGGGAGCTGATATTAACCCTTTGTCAGGTATTGTCTACAGCAATCAGAAGGACAATAATATTAAAACTGCTTTTGAGAGTCAGAATCTGGTGTGCTGTCTGACTGAAATAGCATAGAGGACAACAGGCTATAAGGTACACATGACATCCCCTCTAAGGATGGGCTCTATTAACTGGGAGCTGGAGAGTGAGGTAAGCACTCTGGGGGATTTGGGTGAGGTCTGCCTCTGTAGCAATAGGTGGGAAAGTTCTGCCTCAGTAGCAGCAATAGGTGGGTGAGGTCTGCATCCACAGATAACAAAAGAGTCACCAGGTTGTTAACAATATCCACTCCCAGCTTTCTGGGCAGGAAACAGGTATCTTATCTTTCCCATTGAGGAGAGGCACCTGAGTAACATTCCTGGTTTCCCTAGTGATCTGTGGGAAAAAAAAGACCTTGCTTTAGGCTTTTTTGGGGGGAGGGGTAGAACCTAAGGTAACGAAGGTCATACGCCAGAGGAGAGAACCTACCACTGTTATTTGGCAAAATTATTAAAATGACTCTTTATACCCATAAAATAGCGTATCTTTGAACCCTTCTCAAAGAAGCTTCATTTTGGAGTAGACACTTACTAGCAGAGACCCGCAACTGGTAAACTGTTAGACAACAAGGGGCTGCAGATTGCTCAGCCCTATAGGGGACATCTACACCACACCCCATCCTAAAGGTTCAGGGGTCTTTGCTAAAGAAGAGG
Source organism: Cricetulus griseus (assembly GCF_003668045.3). NCBI lineage: Eukaryota > Metazoa > Chordata > Mammalia > Rodentia > Cricetidae > Cricetulus > Cricetulus griseus. The sequence continues at coordinate 99,202,482 of NW_023276807.1, forward strand.
TAGAAAGATGACAAGAGCCAGAGACAGTTACTACAGTGAGACAGTGTTTTCTGGACACTACAGGGCAGTTTCACATGTGAATTTATTGTGGTTGTGACTGCATGCATAAGACCTACGCAAGGCCAAGTCACACAAAAAGCTCAGCATCCAGGGGTGAGGTAGTCAGGAATGACTGGCACCAGATGATGCTGGGGGAGGGAGAATCAGTTTTCCTCAGGGACGTGGCCCCTAAGGGGCTACACATGCTCCAGCAGATGATCCTACACCTATGCATATACTGGCAATGCTAAGTGGATTTCATGGGCTTTTAAAAAGGGAGAGAGAAAGAACACATGGGATTAAGAGATAGAGGGGGTAGGAGGAGATAGGGGAATAGGGAGGAATTGGAAGAGAAAGAATTGAGGGGTGGGCTTTATTAAAACATGTTATATGCATGAATGAAATTCTCAAAAAAATAAAAAGATATTTCCTATTTTAGAAAAGAAATTTAGTCAGCTAATCATAGATATATGTGCCTACTTGAAAGTTTTAACATTTCAAGTAGAAAGACAGAGTTGGAGAAATATTCTCTTCATTTGTCACTTACAGAATTAGTAATCAGAAATCTAGGACATGTAGAGCATGAAGAGATATAAGGAATAAAAATGAGATGTTTTAAACCTCAAATCGACTTTCACAAAGGGAGATCACTGGGATGAGCTGTAAACTGCCTTTTCTATTTCTTACATTTCCATCCTTCTTTGCCCTAGCATATAGCTCCTAGAGAAAATCACCCAGAATTACAAATCCTTAAAGAGATAATAATGGCATGTGTTTAAAATTTTAACATGTGAATTTAAGACCAGACTGGTCTACATAGAGAGTTCTGAGCAAGCCAGGGCTACATAGTGAGACCCTATTTTATTTTATTAAATAAAGACCCTCAAAATTTTATTAAAAAATCAAATTTAACATATAATTACTGGTGTCCTTGATGGTATATTGCTTGTAAAATTACATCACAAAACTCCACTTACATGTTCACTTATTTATATTTAAAAATATTAAAATGTGTCTTTCAAACGAAACATATTCTAGGTGTTCCAGATTACAAAGAAGTAAGTTTCCATTTGTTTGTTTTTGAAATTGAGTCTCACTATGCAGCACAGGCTGACCTGGAACTTGTAATGTAGAACAGGCTGAACTCAGAGTCACAGAGATTCACCTGTCTGCCTAGGACTAAAGGTGTGCACTATCACCCCCAGCATAAGTAGGTTTCTTAACCTTTTGAAACATGAAGTGATAAAGAAGTCTTAGGGTGTGTATTTAAATAACAGGGTAAAAGGTTTCTGAAATGTGAAATACTGAAATGAGATACAAGAAATTTGGATATGTTTTTAAAACTGTAATAGAAATAAATTCAGGAATTAAAGATTCACTATGTAGTTACTGCACTTCCGTTTCATAAATTGGTTATTATTAAGATAAAAATATATATTATTTATACTCAAACATATTCCTTTAAAACATTTTTATTGATTCTTTGAGAATGTCAGACAATGTATTTTGATCATCTCCATCTCTAACTCTTCTTACAGTTCCTCCCAGAGCCAACCTTACTGCCCCCCCACTTCATTTAAAAAACCACATAACTCTAACTTGTGCTACCGTATACTCTTGGGTATGAGGTAATCCACTGGAGCATGGCTGTCCTACTAGGAACCACACCCTTAAAGAAAACTGACTCTCCCTTCTTCCAAAGCTATTAACCACTATAGATCCTTAGTTAGCAGTTTAGGGTGGTGGATCATGAGCCCTTCTCTCCATGCTAGAATATTGACTGGCTAGACCTTATGCAAATCTTATGCAGACAGCCATTGCTGCTTGAGTTCATGAGTGCAACAGTCCTGTCATGTCTAGAAGTCATTTCACTCTGGTCCTTCCAGACCCGTGGCTCTTAATCACACCGTTCTGCAAAAGCCCTAAGCTTTGTGGAGAGGGTATGGTATGGGTATCGCATTTGAGCACTCCATTATTCTCTGCACTTTAACCAGTTGTGAGTTTCTGCATTAACCACCATCAACTACACAAACTTCTCTGATGGAGTCTGGGAGCTTCACTCATCTATGGGTAGTGAGAAGAATCTGGAGGGCAATTTAATACTATGCTCACTTGGAATAATAATAGTAGGACCACTCCTGGGGCCTAGGAGCTCCCACACACAGATTCTTAGTCAAATTTACAATACCAGACATGTGTTTCCTCTTGTGGAGCAGGCCTTAAAGTCAATCAGAAAGGAGCTGTTTATCCCCTTAACATCCATGCCATTATTGCATCCATGGGCCTATCTTGCCACACTGGTCATTACTGTAGTTCACAAGGTTCACAGCTAGGTAAGATGTCAAACATACTTTTAACTGAATGACTTACAAAACACAGTATACTACTTTCGTAATGCAAATATTGATAGTGAGTATACACACACCTATGTTAGTATTAGTCTGAAAATAGCATCAAAGACAGAAACAGGGAACAAGCACTCTTCAAACCAAAGTTAAAAGTGCTAGAGGAGAATATACCCTCAGGCTCTCTTCTGCATAGTGTTACACTGTAGATAGAGGTATATTCCTTGATTATTATGATAATTAATTTTAATACACATTTTAGGGATGAATATTGGGTTAATGTTTACTTATCCCAATAATCTTTGCCTAAATCTCACTTTTACTTTTCTGTGGTATGGTGGTTTGTATAAGAATGGCTCCCATAGGCTCATATATTTGAAAGACTGATCCCTAGTTGGTGAAACTGTTTGGGAAGGATTAGAAGGTGTGGCCTTGTTGGAGGAGGAGTGTCACTGGGGGGTGGGCTGTGAGAATTTCAAAGTTCAGGCCATTCCCAGTTAGCTCTCTCCGCTTTCTGCTTGTGGATCAGATGTGAGCTCTCAGTTACTGCTCCAGCACCATGCCTGTCTGCCTGCTGCCATGCTCCCTGCCATGATGATCATGGACTCCAACCCTCTGGAACCATGAGCTCCAAATTAAATTCTTCCTCTTATAAGTTGCTTTGGTCATGGCGTTTTGTCACAACAATTGAAAAAAAAATTAAGACATGTCAGTAAACTACATCTAACAGAATTTCCCTGTCATTATGCATTTCTAGGCCTTTGTTTCAACTCTCAATGGCCTCCAAATGTTTACTATCACCAAAGTTTTAAAAAATTCACTACAAGTCAGGTGTGGTGACACACACTTTTAACTACAGCACTGGGAAAGCAGAGGCAGGAGGAACTCTGTGAGTTTGAGGTCAGCCTGGTCTTTCTAGTGAGCTCTAGGACACCCAGGACCACAGAGAGCAGTGGTTCTCAACCTTCTTTATGCTGCCACCCTTTAATACAGTTCCTCATGTTGTGGTGACCCCCAGACCATAAAATTATTTTTGTTGCTACTTTATAACTGTAATCTTGCTACCATTATGAGTTGTAATATAAATATCTGATATGTAGGACATTTGATAGGTAACCCCTGTGAAAGTGTTGTTCAACCCCAAAGAGGTTATGACCCACAGGCTGAGAACTGCCGATAGAGAGAGAGACCCTGTCTCAAAAACAGTAAAACAAAACAAAACAAATCAACTACACAAAATTGTATAGGAAGTTTTTCTCTGACAAACTCTCCACAAAAAATGATAATAGAGAAGGTACTGCATAATTAGGGATAAATACTGAAAAAAGCTAAATTTAGAACAAAAAAATCAATCTAATAAAGCAGCAATTTACCTCAGCATTCTCTTTTTCTGTAGGATCACAATCATTAGCACCAGGTCCCTTGGAAACCCTTCAGAGTGAAAACATACAATAAGACATGAGTTTGGTTCTTTGAACAATTCTGGAGCATGATCAACTCTGTATACTAAGTGTATTTTTACTTGTATACTTAAAAGTTAATCTTTGTTTTAAAAAAGCAAAGCTTTTAGTTACCTCCTCTGCCTCCATTTCACTCATGAAGAGTGATGACAGCCAAAAATTTCACAGGGGTTAAGAATGATTAGACACTGAGTAGGCAAATTTCCTCTCTCCAAAGCTAACTAAAAAAACAATTTCTAGTTCTCATGATTTTTGCTACATGAAGTGAGGGATACTATCATGATAACAGGAAATAAGGTGGAGAGAGACATGGTCTCATCTTGATTGTTTATCACTGATTAAACAGTAAACTATGCCATTAAAGAAGGCAATTTTGGCTCTCGCGCATAGAAACAACATATTTAAAAGACCCATTGCTCGCCGGGTATTGGTGGTGCATGCCTTTAATCCCAGCACTCGGGAGGCAGAGGCAGGAGGATCTCTGTGAGTTCAAGGGCAGCCTGCTCTCCAGAGCGAGTGCCAGGATAGGCTCCAAAGCTACACAGAGAAACCCTGTCTTGAAACAAACAAACAAACAAACAAACAAAGATCCATTGTTCATCTTTAACTCTAAACAACATAGGACATTCCTAAGACTAAAGTATTGGAAAACTGCGCTAGTTGATTTTATGTCAACTTGGCACGAGCTAGAGTCATCAAAGAGGAGGGAGCCTCAGTTGAGAAAATGCCTCTATGAGATGGGCTATAGGCAGGCATGTAGGTATTTCCTTAATTAGTGATTGATGGGGGAGGGCTTAGTCCATCCTTGGTGGTATCATCATCCTTGGGCTGGTGGTCCTGGGTTCTATAAGAAAGCAGGTTGGACAAGCCATGAGAAATGAGCCAGTAAGCAGCACCCCTCCATGGCCACTGCATCAGCTCCAGCCTACAGGTTTCTGCCCTGTTTGAGTTCCTGTTCTGATTTCGTTCAGTGATGAACAGTGATATGGAAGTGTAAACCAAATAAACCTTTTCCTCCCTAATTTGCTTTTGGTCCTGGTGTTTCATCCTAGCTATAGTAACCCTAACTAAACCAGCCATAATCTACAGCTGTTAACTTGAGTTTCTATTACAGATTTGTTTCTTTTCTCACATCTGACTGAAATGATCCAGCTGGGCAAGTGTGTGGTACATTGATTTCTGTACTCCTAAAATCAGAATATAGTTTGCATTGATTTGGAAATGAAATGTGCCCTTTTTATTTGAGCCCACATATGGAACAGAAAACTTGGCTTCCCTTTCCATCTTGAGCTAGCTTTCTTGTAATTCTCTTTCAAGTAATGTTCAACACCAATTATATATGGATCCTTACTCAGTCTTTGGAAAGTTTAATCAGAGCTGCAACCGCAGTTGAGCCAGCTCCAAGCTTCTGAGACTTTGGAAAATATTCAGTGAGACCCAAATAGTAATTTATATGGAACTTGATTATATGACAGGCCAGAAACAAAGCCATGACCCGAGGGGCTGTGGGTGCCCTGGGAGCAGGGAGGGGAAGTTCATCTCAAGGACATTACTCACAGGTGTACAGTGAGTTCAGACAGAAAGAGCCAAAAAGCGAGAGAAAATCATTGGAAGTGCTTTCCCTGTGTCATTCCAGGTCCAACAGGACCCCTTGACAGGGTGGAAGGGAAAGGTGAGAAAAATAATGAGGTATGCAGCTTTTCTGTCTGCCCCGTGACGATCATGTCCCACTTTCTAAAGAAAGATGGCAGAACAAAGATGTCTGCCAGGCTGTGCAGACCCCAGGTAGTATGAAATGTAGTTTTCTCCTCATCTTTTTTTTTCTCTCTCTCTCCCTTCCCTCCCTCCCTCCTTCCCTCCCTCCCTCCTTCCCTTCCCTTCCATTCCCTTCTTCCCTTCCCTTCTTTTTCCCTTCCCTTCCCTTCCCTTCCCTTCCCTTCCCTTCCCTTCCCTTCCCTTCCCTTCCCTTCTTCCTATAGTGCTGGGGGTAGATTATAGGCACTTTCTAATGTAAGGTCAATGTACTAACAATGATCCACACTCTAGCCCTGGGATTTTTGAGACAGGATCTGGCTACATTGCTCAGGCAGGCCTTAAATTCATGATTGCTTCCATCTCCAGAGCTGTTGCACAACTGTAGTTTTCTGGGGTATGGGAAAATGAATCAAACAGGTATGCAGGCCTTATGTGTTATTAGAAGGTGCAGAACACTTCACAAACTAAAGGTGACACCCACAGGCTGCTGGGAACCAGTTAATTTTAGCAGGATAGAGCCCTGAGCACATGAGTGAGACCAGACAGACACCACCTCCCATCAGCCACCTGGGCCTCTTTGTAGACGCAAGGGAAATGAATAATCAATTTCCTAACACTTCCTCTTGCTAGTGGGGTGACAAGGTAAGACAGAGAGTGACAGTTTATAGACCCTTGAGAGTAGAAGACCTGTCAAAGAGAAGGATAGGGTTCTTGCCCTCTCTTTTTAACCCTAACTTACAGGGAATCCCAAACCAAAGAGTCAAACAACAGAGAAGTCACCAAATACATAAAATTCTACTTTACCATGAAAGAACACATATCTACAAGACAACTTACTAAAGCAAACTTCATGAAGTTTAAACATCAAACTGAAAACCCCAGTGCTAGAATAGGTCTGAGATCCCAAGAATATGACCACACACAGTCGAGAGTATTTTGGAAATGCAAATGGTTTTCTTCCTGCAGAAGTTGGCTTTGCTTTGCTGGTTCCTGCTGGGTTTTAGTCCTGAGGCATCTTATGTCTCACTGAGTGGTCAGAGATCAATCTCAGGTCCCTACATGGTGGGATAGTTTAAAGCTTTGCAGTAGATAAGGAAAGAGTAACTTTGAGAGCAGGATGAAACCTTGAGCACATGATTTGATCTTAGAAAATGCTGATGCAGGGAGGGATGTTTTTCAAGATGGCATCTCTATACAAATTTCTTTACAGAAACTCCCCCTTTCTCATTTAATGCTTTGATAGGGAAGACAGTACATTTAATTTATATCTTCCATACCAGTAAGAGTTTTAAAAATGTAGGCAAAATGGGAAAGATTAGGAAAGATGTATTGAGGACCTAAGCAACATGCATGGTAGCACACAGCAAGTTTGTTCTTGCAGAAGACATAGTAACTGAAGTTACATATAATAAATATTAGGGGCTAAAACAAGCTGTTAATGTATTAATCAAAAACACAGGGATATAATATAGAAATACTAACAACAGTCCAAAATTATAGATTATACCAATATGAGTCCAGGAAAGAAGCCAGTGCAGCTCACATTGAACCTTCTCCGAGGCTGATTAATCACAGACTAGATATGCAAGTTATTACGGAGAGACTGAAGTGGGGATCCAGAGACTACTAAACATATCTTGGGCTACTTTATCACAGTTAATAGCCATTCCTTGCCACCCCTGTGTCTGACCTAATATCTTTGTGACTCTGAAGTGACACCATCGGGATGTAACTTAGCAAGCCACTGCCTCCCACCAACCCAAAAAGCAAGAATGCCATCAGACTGCACCCCAGATAACTGGGCTCTCCCTGCTTGGTTGTAACCCATCCACCTGCTGATCCATTAGGGTATTAAAAAAATGACTCAATTTATGACTTTCTTCATTTTACTACTACAAAATTTTCATGAAACTGCTATGTTATAGAATATTTAACTATGCAAAGACGTGTTACATTAATGCTATGGAATATTACTTAATTTGTAAAGGTGTGTTAGATTTGTTTATACTGCATTTGTTAATTATGTAAAGATGTGTTAGATTTGTTTATGCTGCATTTGTTTAATTATATAAAGATGTGTTGCATTTGTTTCACCTTGCCTGCCTAAGGCACCTGATTGGTCTAATAAAAAACTGATCAGCCAGTAGCTAAACAGGAGAGGGATAGGCAGGGCTGGCAGGCAGAGAGAATAAGTAGGAGGAGAAATCTAAGAATGAGAGAAGAAGAGAGAATAGAATGAGGACCAAGAGGGAGACATGCCTAGGACAAGAAGCCAGGCAGCCGCCAGCCAGCCAAACACAAGAAGCTGTGAAAATAAGATATACAGAGGGAAGAAAAGTAAAAATCCCTGAAGCATAAGGTAGATGAAGAGAAAAAGGTTAATTTAAGTTAAAAGACCTAGCCAGAAAGGAGCCTAAACTAGGCCCTGCATTCATAACCAATATGAAGTCTCTGTGTTATGATTTGGAAGCTGGTTGGTGGTCCAAAAGAAAAAGCCTGGTATACACAGGAATCAGTGTCTACTTGGTGGCCTAAAAAGAAAAAGCCTGCTTAACTGCTGTTACATTGGAATACTGAATTTGGGGGTGACCCCTCCAAACATTACAGGCAATTACTATTATTCTTGGTTGCCCACCAGAACCTGAAGTTAAGATCCTATTGCTGAAGATACTATAGGCTTCTGTTACAGGGCTTAGAGAAATCAAACTGGTATTGAACTAGATGCTTCCTCCTTGATAGCCAGCTTTCCAAGTGCCAAAAGGTAGTAGGCAGATGGTAGACAAAAGATACTGACAGTTCTACCCAGTTCTGAACACTGACAATTACAATAACAGCTTTCCAGTTAAGGCATGCCTATCGGTGAAACACCATCATTAATGTTATGGGGGGTAACCAACTACTTTTAAAAAATCAGATTTAAGGCCTGTTTCACAGGAGGGGACTCATGCCTGAAAATAGATTTGATCAAAATAAAATGCATTCATGTACAAATGGGAAATAAATTAAAAATGAAATGAAATGAATATTTATAAAACACAATAATAATTTTGCTATATATGTCCTGCATTTTCAGAGCCACATAAACTAGCAAGCACTTCAGAACCTTCATAGGCACTTAAGCCACTCCCAAGAAGAGGTTGGCAGAAGCCCAGGGTCCCTATGAGACACCAGGACATCTTCCTTAGGAACTCACAGGCCTAAGTCCCTCTTCAGCAGGACTCAAAAGGACCTCCAACATCAAAAATCTGAAGCCTATGAAATCAGGCATTCCTGGAACAGGGACAGACTCAAATGATCAAATACAGGACTTATGTTTTCTTGCTCCTGAAAAAAAAAAAGAATGAAGTCTCACTCACCTACCCTCAATATAGGCACAGCAACTACCCTGTTGAACATACAAGACTCTAGTATCAGTCAGTCCTAACCCTTCCATACCCCAGATGGACATGGAAGGACTTGTGCCAACAGGTAGAGCTGAGGAGACACCTGCTCCAGCACAGAGAACTCAATTCTAGTCTCCTGCCTCCTTAGGGACTCTGGCCTGACTAATTTTTGTCAATATGACACAAGCTAGAGTCATCTGCAAAGAGGGAATCTTAACTGAGACAACACCTCCATAAGACTGACCTGTGGGTGAGTCTGTGAGGAGGGCCCAACCCACTGTGAACGATGCCATGCCAGGGCAGGTGGTTCTGGGAGTTAAAAGAAAGTAGGCGGAGCAAGCCATGAGGAGCAAGCCAGTAAGCAGCTCTGATAGGGAATGTACTTCTGTGTATGTTCATCTTATTGATTGTTGAATAAAGTTCTGTTTGGCCAATGAGGCAGCAAGTAGGCGGGACTAGGAGTCAAGGTGGATTCTGGGAAATGTAGTAAGAAGTGGTGATCCAGGCAGGAAGTGACATAGCAGGGAGACTCATATTTAAGGAAGGACAAACAGGAAGTGGCCCTTTTCCCCCTCTGCTCTTCCTCCTGCTCTTTGCTCGGAGCCACCATGTGATCCTGGGGATAAGGACACCAATGGAAGGCGTCTGATAAGTCTTATAAAATATATAGATTTATGATAATTAGCTAGCAGATGGGATATCCTAGTCATTGGCCAAGCAGCATTTGTACCTAATATAAGTCTCTGTATTATTTTGTCCATCCACATGGCGAGCAGAACTCAGGCGGCTGGCAGAGACTGCCCACGTGGCGGTAGAGCTCGGGCAGCTTTTGGCGGAAAGATTTATTGTAACACAGCTCCCCTCCATGGCCTTTGTTCATTTCTGTCTTCAGGTCCCTGATTTACCTGAGTTCCTGCCTACACCTCCCTCAGTTATCTGTTATCTGGAAGTGCAATTGAAATAAACCCTTTCTTCTCCAGGTTGGTTTTGGTCATGGTGTTTTATCACAGCAACAGAAACCCCAAGGCAGGCCCTAAGACACTCTGTAAAACAAGATGGAAGTAGATGACAGCACAGTGCCCTCAGCTACAGAACCTTTCTATATTGTTGGAATTATTCGAGCACCTTTTAACTCAAACTTTGATGTTTGTCACAATTTAAATGAAGAATTCTGTATTTATCTTCAGTTCTGATTTCAAAATATTATAAATTATAGTCAGGTATAAGTTAAACATGTAAAATCCACTTGCATAAATAAAATAATTTTAATTACAATTATAATATTAGTCATAGTAATTCTAATTAACAATTCAAATGAGATTGAGGTAGACATTGAACTAAATGTAAACTTACACATTAAATAAAAATCTTGGATATATCATATTCCTTTTCACATTAGAGGAAACATAGTTGATGACAAGTAACATTTCCAAGACGACACACGGCAGTCTCAAAGGCTGGGGTCAACCCCAGTGCCATGTGTCTCTAAAACTTCTTTTCCCACATAACTGGTCTTCACTAAGGAAAATTTATTCACAGAAAGCTATTTTATCCACACTTTCCAAGCCAAATAAAATGGGAACCTTCAAAATGCACTGCAGAGGAGGAGGTGCAGTCACAAACAATGGTCATTCAGAGAGAGGGTAGCATGGACAGTCTTCAAAGGCCTGATTCACAGCAGGGTCATACAGGGGGAAAAGTGTATTCAGCACCAATTTATATTTAATGACTCAATTTTATATAAATATAAACGTAAATTAAATTTGCATTTAATTTATAGGAAAATGTACATTAGAAGCTGGGAGGCAAAATAAAACACAAAACTTAGGCCAATGTGGAATCAAACATAAAACTACAAACTCTTCACAAAGCGGGAAATTAAACTGAATAATTACTGTTTCTATTGATTTCGCATTGTTCTGATAATTCTCAGTATGTTCTCATCACTGTGTGTTAAGTTCCTCCTATAAATCTAATGTGTCCGATGCACATGGCCCTCATCACCCCTTCTCATCAGCACTCAGCTGGTTTTACTCAGAAATGGGCACCTGTACCTGTGTGTCTGCGTGTTTGCCTCCTTTCCCGACAAGACTGCCGCTGGATGTTGGTTTTCCTCTAGTAGTACAGACCGGGATTCCATGTCTTCCTGTATTAAAAAAAAAAAAAAAAAAGTTTAATTATCTTAAAAACACGGTATTACACACTTTTCAGCTAAGCTTAAAATCTTGCTAAAGCCAGCTTTACCCTCCATTCCGCTGGGTTGTAGACCGCTGGTTGTCTGGAGAACTTAACAGGTTCTGGCCAATCTGCGGGATACCCGATCCAGAGGCTGGATTCAGTGAGCATGGGTGCCTGGACCCCAGGAGTCTGCACAGAAAAGAAGTGTGGTGTTAAGTGTGAGAATCAGCTCCTAACACCCACTTGACATTCCCATCGCGGCTTGGAGGAGCACAGACAACACTGGCTGCCGCATTCTCCCTAAAAGGTGAATACAGGTGACTGAGCCTTCTACACCACTTAGAACCATGGTCTCAGGAAGCATTGTGCAACAGACAGATGCCCGACACCAAAGACTTGCAGGTCTGCATCATCAGACTTGGGACACCAGCAGAAAGGACACTTTGGTCGCAGAACGCTGTCTCAGCTGGGAGGGTGCACTGATTTGTGATCAGGCCATGCCTCTGCCTGCCGTCTGGAAACAAAGGAAGGGCAAGAGGAAGGCTGCCTCCCTAGTGAGTGAGAAAGAACACTGACTGTAGCCATAACAGCATCTTTCACTTTAATTGCTTTTTAAATCTTAATCTCTTCTACTTTAATTTTTTAGAATTTATACATTCAGACTTTGTTTTATGATGTTTAAGGACTGTGGTGATTTGAATAGGAATGGCCCCCATAGATTCATGTGTTTGAATGCTTAGCCCATAGGGAGTGTGGTCTTGTTGGAGGAAGTGTGTCACTGTGGGGACAGACTTTGAGGTCTCATATGCTCAAGCTTTGCCCAGTGTGGCACACAGTGTGCTTCTGCTGCCTGCAGATCAAGATGTAGACTCTCAGTTACCTTGCCAGCACCATGTCTGCCTTCATGCCACCATGCTTCCTGCCATGATGATAGTGGACTAAACCTCTGAAACCGTAGCCAGCCCCAGTTAAATGTTTTCTTTATTAAGGGTTGCTGTTTCTTCACAGAAACAAAACCCTAACAAAGACACCAATTTATTTATTTTATATATGAATATGAGTGTTTTGCTCCTGTGTATGTCTGTGTATCTGGTGCATATGTCTGGTGTCCTTGGAGGTCAGTCACACGAGGGCATTGTTTCCCCTGGAACTGGAGTTATGGATGGTTGTGAGGCACCATGTGGGTGCTGGAAATGGAACCTGGGTCTTCTGCAAAATAAATGAAAGGAAAAGCCCAAGCATGGCAGACATGGTGCAGGCAGGTTTTGTCCTTTCCCCATCCCTCTCCCTTGTTAACTGTTAGATTACATTCCTAAAGATAGCCCCCCCCCCCCAAGGTCTATGCCCTTGTTTGGCCACAAACTGAACCTGAGACTAAACCACCAAGGTCCAGCAATCAAAATTCATTATTTGGCTACATTGGCTAACCTGTCCAATCAGAATTTACCAACTCATCCTAGCACAGGCTCCCTTTTCCCCTTAAAAACCATTGCTGCAGAGACACCTGCAGCTGTCTTTGTCTGATCCAGAGGCAGCCCCACCCCATGCTTGTCCCTCCAGGGTAATCTCCTTTGTGCTGGGAACTTGGCGTGTGGACATGTCCTGTGCCAACTCCAAGGTGCTCTACATTGGTTCTGTGACTTGGAGCATGGTGTGGATGGGTCTACAGGAACCCCAACCCAGTTCTCGCACTTTCTGGACCATCAGATACCTGCTCCATTCATCCCACAGTGGCTAACTGGTGAGTTTTCCTTTACTCACTGTGGTAATTTGGATGAAAATGGCTCCATAGGCTCATGGGAACTGGCACTAGTAAGAGGTATGGCCTTATTGGAGTAAGTATGGCCTTGTTGGAGGAACTGTGTTAGTAAGAGTAGGCTTAAGCCAGGCCTAGTGTCTCATTCTCTTCCTGCTGTCTGTGGATCCAGGTACAGAATTCTCAGCTGCTTCTCCAACACTGTGTCTGCCTGCATGCTGCCATGTTTCCCATCATGACAATAATGAATTAAACCTCTGAACTGTAAGCCAGTCCCAATTTTAAATGTTTTCCTTTATAAGAATTTCTGTGGCCATGGTGTCACTTCTCAGTAATAACACCCTAAGTAAGACACTAGCCATCCTAAATATTCCCCAGGTCATCAGTGATGACCACTGAGTATCCAGCATAACCACTCTGTCTTATGGGGGTGGGGAGAATGCACCCCACCATGGCCTTCAGCAGCCATGGTGGACTCCCTTGGATGGCTGGCAGGCACATTTCATTCAGTTTGGCTTGGCTGGCAATTTTCCTTTTGCTGTTGCTGTCTACTCTGCTGGAATCTCTAGTCTGTTCCTAACCATCTGAGAATCCTTTTGACAGGTCCTAGACTTCTCCTTGGACCAGTCCCTCTCTTGGTGATAGAGCTTGGGTGATGACCCCTCCCTCCCAGAGACCTCTCTATCAGCCATGTGAAAACTGTGGGGATTCGCTTGGCCCTGGACCTTGGCTCCCAGTCACCACTAGCAAAGGGGATCAGCTCTCTTCATTCTGAGAGATACACCTTTGAGATGTCTCCCAAAGACTCCAATTCACACCCAACATTACTGGTGCATCTTATCACTCAAAAATGGTCCTTATACTCCCTTAGATAAACAAACAAAATGACAACCTTTACAATTTTGTGGACACATTGACCAATGGAAGGAGATACCCCTCCCTCCTTGACCCCCTTCTCTCTGAAAATTTCCTATGTCTCCTCTGTTCCCCATCACATGCACTATTGGCCATCAAAACCTCCTCTGCTGTGACTGACTGATAGCTTGGTGCTCTGGTCCTACCCTCCAATGTCTCCCTGTCACCCACATGCAATGCTGCTGCTTCCGGTGCTGCCATGGCTCCTGCTCCCGCCGCACAGTGCCAAAGTCCACTGCCAGAGCCTGCCCCCCCCCCCAGCTGTCTGTTTGCCTTCCTGTCCTAAAGGCAAACTCTCCACCCCTGATAAGCCCCCTCCTTACTTGCCCTCCCAGCAACACTCAATCGCTGGTCTTTTTAGATCTCATCTTCCACCTCCCTCCACTTCCCACCTGCAGACTGTGCCATCTCTGGGCTCTTGCCTGCATCTGCCCAGCCTGCATCTCTCAGCTCCCTCCAATGGTTTTCTCTCCCTCCTAGGAGCTGCCTGCTCTGTTTTTCTCTTGTGGCGCTCCTCCTGCAGCTTACACAAACACAGGATCCCCAAATCTCTTATATTTTGCTCTCTTTTGTACTTCTAAAAGTCTCTAATCTCCATTTTCAACTCTCTTTTAACCTCTAACTTACAAACTGTTAAGTTTAAGCCTAAAACCAGACATACTAGATAGATGGTCCTCAAACTCTTCACAGAGCTGCTAAGTTTGGCATTTAAAAAGTTTAAATTTCCCATTATAGAGACAAGCTAGCTCCTGACAAAAACCTTTTAATCTTCAAAGATAGGACAAAACGACAACTCCACCTGAATTATGGTAACACTAACCACTGAGTAAAACTTCCCTGTGCCTAACCTGCTTCCAGGGCCCTGAACAAACTAAACACTTTTGGGTTGATTGCCCTACTCTGATTGGATGTAGGCAGGAGGTACATAGGCATGAAATACATCAGGAGGCATGCTTGACCCTGATTGGACCTGATGGGAAACACTTAAGCCCCTGCAAACCATGACTTGGGGCCATTTTCTGGGAAACCACAGATGAACCTGGCCAGAGAGTTCATCCATATGGCCAGTATTTAATTAAAACTCTGCATAGCCAGGTAGAGCAGAGTTTAAATTCCAGCACCTATGTAACATGCTTGGAGTCCAGCAAGTGCCTGAACTCCAGCTGCTAGGTTCAACACCTTCTGGTTTTGTGTTTGAAGGTATACCCATCAACCTACACATACAAGTATATGTGCAATCACACGGATACACACACACACACACACACACACACACACACACACACATATACAGATACACAGACACATCCACACAGATATAAGCACACACACACACACACACACACACACACACACACACACACACACAGTCACTCAAATAAACACACACACACTCATACAGATATAAACACACACAGATACTGACACAGACACTCATACACTCAATATAAACACACACAGACACTCAAACACACAAACTCACACAGATACACTCATGCACATAAATAAATGATCATTTCAAAAACTATATAGATGAGGCAGGAGAGTTGTTCAGTGGATACAATGCTCGCCCCACAGGCATTAGAACCTGATCTGATATGAGCAAACCTATGTAAACAATGTGGTGCAGTGCACATTTGTCTTGTACTCTAGTGCCATGGAGACTAACAGGACGGTCCCAGAGCTTGCTAGATGGACAGACTCTGGGTTCAGAGCTCAACAAAATGAGGCCAGGAGTGATTGAGGAAAACTCCCAATATCAACCTCAGGTTTTCACATATCAACACACACATGCATCTACACCTCTCCCCCAAATGCAGTGACTAGTCTTGAAAACCCTGATCTCAGCTGAGAGACAGATCAGTTGGTAAAGTGTTTACAGGACCAACATGAGGACTGAGTGCAGACACACCTTAGCACACACCTGAAATCCATGTGGACATGGCAGTATGCATCTGGCACCCCAGTGCTGGAGATGTGGGCATCTATGCGTGTGCATACACACACACACACACACGCACACGCACACGCACACGCACACGCACACGCACACGCACACGCACACGCACACGCACACGCACACGCACACACACACACAGACACTTTCTTCTGGTTTTGTGTTTGAAGAAACTGTGCACTCACACAGACACACACACTCACACAAATACAGACACACAGGTATTGATACACATGCATACATGACCACACTCAGTTGCATACACATTTATACACGATATATACACAAAACAAAACAAAAATAACCATTCTGAAGGACCAGAACTCAGCAATGTCAGGCAATGGTAGCCCACACCTTTAATCCCAGGACTCAGAAGACAAGCAGATGGATCTCTGTGAGTTCAAGGCCACACCGAGCTACAAGAAATTGATCCAGTTCTAAAGAACAACAGCTCTCACAAAGGTGAGCTCAGCATTTGGGATCATATGTATTTAATCCCAGCACCAGGGAGGTGGAGACAGAAGTGATATGGTTGGGCGGAGAAAGGAACATAAGGTGGGAGGAGACAGGAATTAGGGGCATTTTGCCTCTGAGAATTCATGGAGACAGGAACAGCCATTTTGGTCTGCTAGAGGTAAAAGCTAGTGATTGGCTGCTTTGCTTCTCTGATCTTCAGCTTGAACCCCAATATCTGTCTCTGGTTTTTATTTTTCATGCTATAGCTCTCTCCTTTTCTAAACCCAAGCACATTTGTTAAAGTAAAATCTAAAATCTCTGTCTCTTGTCAGAAGAGCTACCTGATATGGGACAGAAGAAAAATTAAAAAAGAAAAAAAGGACTATTGCCACTGATCTCATAATCCTTTGGTTCTACTTTGAGTCTCTGAAGTTTTTCTTGAGGTATAAACTAAAAATTTTTAAGATTATATATATATATATGTATATATATATATACATATATATACACATATATATATATGTATATATATATATTAAGGTTTTTGTCATGGTATTAATGGTCATATAATATTTCTAATTGTAGAAAAAGGATTCCTCTAGCTTCCTGTACATGATTTTGAGTTTGAGTTGAGTCTCTATCAGTTTTCTGCAGTGAACCATGAACACACCTAGCAGCAATCTAGTCTCCAAAAGGATGATGGAACCCCATGAAGATGATTCCACCAGGACCATGACAACACCACTAAGCTGAAAAATACCACCTAAAGATCAGCTTTGGACAACAACCTGCTCAGGACATGTTGTTGAGGTGGCTAGCTGAAATGATCCAGTCTCACTCACAGACTACTCCAGCCGGGACTTGAGTCAAGCCCTGCACTTTCCTGTTACACAGAGCCTGGACAACATACGATACAGCTACCTCTCCCAGGACTTGACAACTAACCCAAATTTTTCTTTTCAGGATCCCCTAAATATGCTATTGCCTCCAGAGAGGCATTGTATTTAAGAATACAATGCCCACATTCCCAAGAGGTAGGGAGGGTGGCTTTTGGTCATTCAATAGGTTATGGATATTTGCCATTGTTTAGGGGGGTTGGTTACAAGTTGTTATTGACAATGGTCAGGAAAAAAGCTAAACAAAGGAGATTAGATTCAGGGTTCTTGTTTTGAAACAAAAAAGGGGGATTCAGATATGATATGTTATGATAAAAGGGTAATTATTGAATCTATTCTAAAAAGAAAAAAAGGAGGATATAGATTTGATGAGATAAAAAGGTAGATTCTTGAATCTACTTTTAAAAAGCAAGTACTAGTTTTAAATATTTTACATTGGATTGGACTTCTATATATTGACACAAATTTGAGATTAATTTTGTTAAAACATACTGTACATAGATTTGTAATCTTGTCCAAGGTATTGTACCTATACAGCTCATTCAACAAAGTAATGCAAATTTATAGTCCTTGAAAGTTATTATTACCAACTATATAGGATAATAAAGAAATTTAGGTTAGTAATTAGTCACCTATTATAATCAAATTTGTAGTCACATTAGGTATGTTTACAAGGTCAAACAGATATATTTTAGATAGACAGATGATCTTCAAACACTTCAGAGATGTACAGAATATGGCATTTAAGATGTTTTAATAACAGGTTCTTTTTTTTAATGACAATGAGACATGTCTGTTCCTGGCAGCACCAATCTACTTCAGAGAAGACAGTGGGCATTGAAGAAACTCCACATGGAGTTTACTTTCATTGTAGCAAAAGTAAGCCACTGGGAAATGAAGTGCCCTTGCCTCGACTGCTGACACTATGCTGTTTTAATTGGACAAGCAGGACACAAAAGAGAGTGACTGCCAAAGCTTGCCAAGACAAGGCAGGACAGACATTCAAAAATCCTGCTTCACAGAAAAGTCTGTCAAATATTCTAGGACTGTAGGCTGAGGACGGATGCTCAACATTGCAGAGGAACCTTGGGTGACTGACGGGGAAGGCAGCTCTTTCTGTCATTTCTCACAGTTTTTGGAAGTCACTTGCTTGCATTCCTTCTTACTCAATTAATATTTCTGTCATGACCGGCTTGTCTCAGCTTTAACCCACGACAGCCATGAACCTGAGTGGGGGTGTGTGGACCTGGAAGCTCCTAGCAACCCAGCGACGATAAAGACCAAACACAGGCATCTTGTCATCTTCAGAGAGCTCTCAGTTCCATGTTGTAGAACTAGAGTCATTTCTTTATTAGCCATCTTTTCTGGTGTTTCTTAACCATCCTGCCAACACCATGAGGGAACCATCTCTCTTTGTTCTCTCTGCTCTCTGGCTGGTCCCTAACTCCTAACCTTCTGTCCTCACAAGTTACTCACACACCTCTGCCCTCCCTGCCCAGGTGAGGGCCTATTCAGATGCTTAGGCTCACAGAGATGCAAATAAGAGGCATATTACCCTGAGGCCATGGTAAACAATAGTAGCCTTACTGGCATTAACAATACAATGGTGGGCCGGAGCTTTCCGGTACTCCATGTTTAGTGAGATCAAAGGCTGGATCTCAAAATATTCCATAGCGGAAATATTTTGGTCCCCCACATATTTCCTTCTTGGGTCTCTGAGGGAGTTGAAGGCTAGATAGTTATAGTTTTCTTTGTTTACCAGATACAGAAAAAAAAAAAAAAAAACCTCACTAAAGAAGTGTAAAGTGTATAAGGCTGAGAGATATCAAAAGATAGAAATATAAGTTATGATAGAAAGTAAATTAGGTACAAGACTTTGCACTCCCCAAATTAAATAATGGAGTATTTTGTCTGAATTTGTCAAATGCAAATGGATTAGATATTGTTGATGTACTTATTGCCTATATATATTGAATATAGTTATTATACTTATTATATATAGTTTTTCTTATATTAGTTATAGCCTTCTTTATATTTTAGACAAAAAAGGGCAAGTGTAGTGATTCTTATTTATGGTCTAATAAAGCTTGCTTGAAGATCAAAGTGCAATGCTATCCACAGCCATAGAGGCCGGGCAGTGGTGGCACACACCTTTAATCCCAGCACTAAGGAGACAGAGGCAGACAGATCTCTGTGAGTTCAAGGCCACCCTGGGCTACATGAGAGTAAATCAGTCTAAAAGAGAAACAGAGCTCACACCTTTATCCCAGTACTTGGGATGATATGCCTTTAATCTCAGCACTAGGTAGGTGGAGACAGGAGCTTAGTGAAGTCTGAGGAGCTGTGCAGTCTGAGACAGGATGGCCCCTTCTGTCTGAACATTGGTAGAGATAAGAATTCTCTAGTGGCTGGCCACTTTGTTTCTCTGATCTTCAGCTTTAACCTGGGCTTTTTTTATTTGTGCTATAGACGGGGTGGGGAAAGAGTACTTAAGATGATTATGGGTAGGACAGTGATAAAACAGTGCAACAAAATACCTATGAAAAGATAGCAGCCGGTAAGCTGGGTGGGGAGGAAGAGGTTCAGTTAGTGGGAAAAGAAGGTCAAAAGGCCAAAGTCATAGTTGTTAAGATGAGAATGTCCCCCATAGTCTCTGGCATCGGAACTCACGGTCTCCAGGAGGTGGCTCTTTGGGCAGGTTTGGGTGGGCAGCCTTGCTGGAAGAAATCTGTCACTGAGCTTGGCTTTGAGAGGTAAAGTTCCCACCACTCCCAGGTGGCTCCCTCTCTTTGCTTTGTGCTTGTGGTTCGGGAAGGGAGGTGCCATGCCTGCGCTTGCTGTGCCTCAGTACCACCATAAGGGACTCATCTCTCTGGCACCTTAAGCCAAAGTAAACTCTCTCCCCCTTAAGTTGTCTCTGGCCATGGTGTTTTATCACAGCTACAGAAAACTAGTACATAAGTACCTATGACAATCCTATAAGAAAATGCACTGGCTTGTATACTAATATAAAAAAAGACTTCAAAAATAATTCTCAGTATAAAACATCCTGTGTCTATAGACATGTAATGCACAGAGGTAATAATTGATATTTCCTTCTCCCCCATTGTCATCTCACCATGCTGCCCCTTGACAGTCTCCTCACTCTCCATATCTTCCTCCACTTTTACTGGTTCTGAGAACCTGTGTTTCTGCCAGTGTTTGTCATATGATTTTGGTGTCCTGCTTGTTTTTCTATATAACGAGAAGCTTCATGAGGGCAAGGGCTCCCTCTTGACCACAGAGTATCTCAATGTGCCATCCCAACCACATTTCTGTCTCTTAAAGTGACATGTCCTGCAAAGAACGTTCCAAGCTCATGTGTTTCAGAAATGGCACAAAACTATGCACTATAGGTCCACTACTAAAGAGCCTCGGTAACCCAGTCCATATGTGACAAGGCGTTTTTGTGACAAGCATTTACATTTGAGGAAGTAGAGTCTCAGAGACACCGTATACAGAGCTTTCCAATTACACAGTCATTCCTCTTGTTTGTGGTAGGCACTACTTGGTTTCTTCTGTCTTTGGCATCTGCACCTGTGGTGCCAAGGTCAAGAACTCACTCTCCATGACTCAGGAGGGATTTGTTAACTGCCTGCTGTGTTTGCATGAATGACTTCCTGAGGGAAAGTTTGCTTCTGTAACATCTGCTTTGGATGCATGGGATTCATATAGGGTGTTGCTTCTCAGTGTATTAAAGAGTTAAGATAAATGACTACATGAATTCCTCTCTTTGCAAAAGTGACAAAAGACAATACCACTGGGACAAAAATCAATGAAGAAAGCCACATAAAGTTAGTGAACAAAACATTGTAACTAAATAAGCAAAGATTTGACATAAAGATGGACCAAAAGACACTAAAGACATTTTTTAATAAGAAAAAAATTGAGACCAGTGGCAAATCATTTTTCTTTCAAAAGGAAGGAGGAAAAACAGAAAAAATTTAACCATCCCCTAAAGATAAACCAGAAGCCACATAAAGTCCAAAAACTTACCACATTTCACAGACTATAAAGGCATGTGGCTCCCTGTAATGAATGCAATTCTAATAGACAGCAATGACCACTGAAAAAGTGATGATATTTACAAATATTCCAGAGTTGAAATAACTGTTGTTCCACTCCTAATGCCACAGGTTCCATCCTGTAGTCTGAGGCTCTCAACAGCCAGGAGTTTGGACTACAGGAATCTATCTATTCTCCCATCAACTGAGATAGGCAGGAAAGGCCAGCTTTGTTGCGAAGGGGAGAGCTGGAGTTCAGAGTTTTGCCAGCTTCAACAGTTCAGTATACTTCACTGAATGCTATTGTTCTTAGGGTGGGAAAATGGACACACAGTTAGGAATAGGCCAGGAAAAGTGTCTTCACCCAGACAACTTAGAAGATACAAGTGAATACTTCCATTTGGAAGAGGAAATGAAATTACTTGAAAGCACATGTATTAAATAAAGACTCTGATTTTCACCAGGCAGTGGTGGCGCACACTTTTAATCCAGCACTTGGGAGGCAGAGGCAGATGGATCTCTGAGTTTGAGGACAGCCTGGTCTACAGAGTGAGTTCCAGGACAGCTAGGGCTGCACAGAGAAACCCTGTCCCAAAAAACCAACCAACCGACCAACCAAACAAACAAAACAGTGATTTGCAAAATACACTGAACTGAAAAACTTAAATAACACAAACCTACATAAAACTAAGTTTAAAAATGAAAATAAGAAGGTAGAAAAAGATAGCAATGTCAATTATGCAATTATATATGCAATATGCCTTCAAGGGCAGAACATGTACATTTATAATAACATATGCAAGTAATTTCCCTCATCTGAGTGTGCATTAGTACATGGAATTAAAAGGTCTCAATATAAAACAAACATTGAAAATATTACAAAACCTCAATTTTTAAAAGAAAATGTTACAAGAAGGATCCTTTTGAAAATGATTCCTGAATGTTTACATTCTGAGCCGAGACTGGCGCTGCACTGCTGTAGTCCAAGCCATTTGGATGTGAGCAGGAAGGTCACTTGAGCCAAATGGGCCTTTTGTTTTTAAAGATTTAAATAATTTTAAATTCATGTGAGTGAGTGGTTTTGCCTACATGCATATATACACACTGCATATATGTCTGCTGCCAGTAGAGGCCAGAAGAGGGCTCCGCATCCCCTGGAACTGGAGTTACTGATACTGTGAGCTGTCATATTGGGGACATGAACAGCAAGTGCTCTAAGCTCTTGAGCCATCACTCCATCCCTGAGCCAAACAGTCTAAGGAAAATATGGGCAACATATTGAGAACCTACCTTAAGATCATTTTAAAATATACATTTATATGACAGGACAATTAAGCTTTTAAGGTACCATTATGATATCACAAAGAAAAAAACAAGACCCTATTTTAAAACCATCCTGGTTTTCCTATGCCTAATCAAATATCCTGATGGATCATGGATCATATTTCCTACTTGGGCCAAATGCAATGTAGTTTAAAATTAGACAAATGGTCTAATAGCATATATTTGTCACTGCTAAATTGCAGTGACATATTTAGCAAACCCTTAGCAATTTGAATCCAATAGCCACACTAGCAGTGGACAATGTGTAGTGGGTGTTGGGAATCCAGTGGACTGACTTTTGGTAAATGTAGTATTGGGTTGACAGACACAAAATCAAGCATGTTACAAACTGACCTACGAATTTATATATTGCTAACAATAATTGTTTTTCTTTCTTTTTTCTGCTTTTGGTTTTTCAAGACAGGGTTTCTCTATGTAGGTTTGGCTGTCCTGGAACTCACTCTGTAGACCAGGCCGGCCTGAAATTCACAGAGATCTGCCTGCTTCTACTTCCCAAGTGCTGGAATTAAAGGTGCCTGCCACCACTGCCTAGCAACGACTGTTTTTCTTAAACTAAGCACTTTTGTAAACACTGCAATGATAAAAGGTTCATTTATTA
Organism: Cricetulus griseus; assembly: GCF_003668045.3. Taxonomy (NCBI): domain Eukaryota; kingdom Metazoa; phylum Chordata; class Mammalia; order Rodentia; family Cricetidae; genus Cricetulus; species Cricetulus griseus. The sequence continues at coordinate 99,225,607 of NW_023276807.1, forward strand.
CTATGAGATAAGAAATAAAACTAGGGACCCAAACCATCTACTCCAGAATGAAAATTGGACCATTTCCAACAGACAACTTGGAAAAAAGTATTGTTTCAGCTTTTTTTTTCTTTTTTTTTTTTTTAAAGATTAACTTGCTGGGTGGTGATGGCATATGCCTTTAGTCCCAGCACTTGGGAGGCAAAGGCAGGGGTATCTCTATGAGTTCTGGGCCAGCCTGGTCTATAGAGCGAGCTCCAGAACAACCAAGGCTACACAGAGAAACCCTGAGTTTCAGGGCAGCTAGCACTGCACTGAAAAACCCTGTTTCAAAAAAAAAAAAAAAGATTTACTTACTCATTATGTCTAGTGTCCTGCCTACATGAAAGCTTACATAATACAAGAGGGTACCAGATGTCATTACAGATGGTTGTGAGCCACCATGTGGTTTCTGGGAATCGAACTCAGGACCTTTGGAAAAGCAGCCAGTGCTCTTAACTTCTGAGCCATCTCTCTAGCCCCTTTGCTTCAACTTTTAATCAAGAGCAATAATTGGTACTTAGGCTGCTAGACAGCAATGTGCAATATGAAAACACATTTAATGAAAAAGACACGAGCTGAAATGTCTAAGAACCACTCATCTAAAACCCAATCTAAAGCCATAGTTGGAAAATGCTGAGGTCCCAGCAAATCTTTGCTATTAGTGGCCCTCCTCTAAGTTGTTCCCTTTCTTTTTTTTTTAATTTATTTTGTTCCCTTTCTTTTATGACAGATCTCCTTAAAGAAAATTGCACCTTAAGCATTAATAAGGAAAATTAATCTACGGTACATTTAAAATATTCAATACAGTTAATTGCTAGTATCTTTCTGTTTTTTTCTTCACATTGAAATATATTAAAATGCTGTTCTTGTGTGAAACTTTATTCTAGGAACTAAAAGTGGCCCATTGTCAGGCAGGTTTCCTGCCTTCTGCTAGCTCTTAATGGGCAGAAGACTTAAGATGACTATTTAAATGAGTAAGTAAAAGTCTTCTAAAATTTAAAACATTAGAATTCGAAACTTAGAATGTGAAATATTATTAGAAATATTATTAAAAACTAAGCACAAAAAATTCAGAAATTATATTTTTACTCCATGGTTGAATCTCTACTTGTACAGGTTGTAACTGCTTGGGGAAAAATGTATTATTCAATTCTACAGACTTTTAAAAATAGGTGGAAAATAATTTCTTCTCTCATACAATACATGCCTACCACAGATTCCCCTCCACCCCTCCTCCCAGCCCTCCCATCTTCCCTCTACCCCAGACCAAGTCCTCCTCCTTTTCCCTTTGGAAAAGAACATGACTCTAAGAGACAACAACCAAACATGACAAAACAAAATACAAAAATACAAGGCAAAAGTCCTCCCATTGAGGCTGGACAAGGAAACCCAGTAAGAAGAAAAGAATCCCAAGATCAGGCAATAGAGTCAGAGACACACCAGCTCCCACTGTTAGGAGTCCCACACAAACACCAAGATTGCAGTAATAACACACGCAGAAAACCTGATGCAGATCATTACAGGCCCCATGCATGTGTACACTTAAATAAATCTGTAAGAAAAATACAGGGAAATCTCTAGTTTTGATGGGCTGTAATTGTGTAATTTTTCCATAATTTCTTACGTTATTCAATACAGAAACAAGGGTTGAAACCAAGAACACAATCTGTCAGAAAACAATATGAAATGAATCCAAAGTTTTGGAGGAGAAAGAAACTACACCCAATGACAGTTCTGAAATCACAACGGTCTATTAGCTGTCCAATATGCTTTCAGTTTCCTTAACTCTGAGACATACAACGAAAGTCACACCAGTAAGCTCTTCAATTTTTAAATCGTTTTACATTTATTTTATTTTATGTGTTTGGGTGCTTGCCTGCATGTATGTCTGTGCACCCGTGCGTGCATGGTGCCTGTGGAGGTCAGAAGTCATCAGATTCCGTGGCCCTGGAGTTACAGATGGATGTGAGCCACCATGCTGGGTAGTGGTAACCACCGAGTCTGGGTCCTCTGGAAGAGCAACAAGTCTGTAGCCCCCAGTAAAAGAAATTAAACCACAATGATGTATATTTATCCCAAAGTTCCTGGTTCAAGTTTCAGATTTTCTCTATTGTGAAAACTATGCCTGATAAAACTCTTTCCATTATATATTTTCCATGCCTGAATCCAACCCCACTACTTGACAGCACTTACTACCTCTGGCATTTCTCATAGTAAAACAAACTAGCCAAACCCCACACACCCAATTGGTCATAACTATAAAGGTTTTTCCCTGGTCAGTTTTTGAAAAGCAATGATAGGAGACCACTGCTGAGTTTAGGAAATAATAATAATAATAATAATAATAATAATAATAATAATAATAATAAATAAAGCCCCAAAATCAGAAAGAAAAAACTAATCTCACAAAGGGGCATTTTACCTTGGAGCTGATGCTATGTTCATCTTCTTCTGTTGTGGGCTTGGGATTTATAATTTTGTGGTCGAGGCTTAAGAATAAAAATGAACAAGAAGAGGGCGTTTCAGTTATCACTTATCTGTATACTAGATACCATCTCTTTGTGAGATATTTAAAGTTGATCTTGGTTAAAAACAAGTGAACAAGTGATTGTTGTGTGTTTTTGCTTCAGCTTTCTACTTATTATTTATGGAGGCTCAGTCATATATCCATGACAAAGAATGGTAGACCATATATTGGCAGAGCCCCAAAATAGTTTGTTTTTACAAATTTCCTCTCCTGGAGGCTGATATGAAAACCCAGCTATTGGCTCACATATATTTTTGCTGCATGAACTGTAAAAACTACAACACATATAATTCAAATATATAGTGCTCATTCCTTGCTATCTCCCTGTTTAATGACTGTAATTCAGAATTAGACATCGTGATTCTTCATTGTTGAAGCCATAGACTGGAAGATGCCAGTGCTTTGCATCTCCTTAAAACAGCAAAGTGTCTCCTGGAACAGATGGAACCTTTGAAATGTTAGAACTCGGATTGACAGTAGTTAAAGATCACATGTCTATACCATTGCTGATATTCTCTGTCTTAGTTTGGATAAAGGTTTCTCCATCTTGTTAATTTTCTCAAAGAACCAACTCTGTCTCACTGATTCTTTGTATTGTTTTCTTTGTTTCTGTTTTATTGTTCTGAGTCCTCAATTTGATTATTCCCAGCTGACTACTCTTCCTGGGTGAGTTTGCTTCTTTTTGTTCTAGAACTTTCATTTGTTGTGTTAATTCACTAGTGTGGAATTTCTCTAGCTTCTTCATGTAGGCATTTAGTGCTATGAACTTTCCTCTTAGCACTGCTTTCATTGTGTACCATAAGTTTGGGTATGTTGTGTTGTTTTCATTGAATTTTGGGAAGTCTTTAATTTATTTATTCCTTGACCCATTGGTGATTCAGTTGAGCATTTCCATGAGTTTATGTGCTTCCTGCAATTAGTGTTGTTGAATTCTAACTTTAAGTCATGGTGATCTAATAAGATACACTGGGGTATCTGTTGAGTTTGCTTTGTTACCGAGTATGTTGTCAGTTTTAGAGAAGGTTCCATGGGGTACTGAGAGGAAGATATATTATTTTGTGTTTGTATGGAATGTTTTATAAATGTCTGTTAGGCCCATTTGAGTCATAACATCTGTTAGTTCCTTTATTTCTCTGTTAATTTCTGTCTGGGAGATTTGTCCATTGGTAAGAGTGGGGTGTTGAAGTCTCCAACTCTTAGTGTGCAAGGCTTGATGTGTGATTTAAGCTTTAGTAATGTTTCTTTTACAAATGTGGGTGCCTTTGTATTTGGGGCATAGATGTTCAGAATTGAGGCTTCATCTTGATGGATTTTTCCTGTGATGAATATGAAATGACCTTCCTTATTTCTTTTGATTAATTCAGTTTGAAGTCTATTTTTGTTAGATATTAGGATATCTATATCGGTGTGTTTCTGAGGTCCATTTGATTGGAAAATCTTCTCCCAACTCTTTACTTTGAGGCAATATCTGTCTTTGAGGTTGAGGTGTGTTTCTTTATTCAACAGAATGATGATTCTGTTTTAGTATCCAATCTGTTAGTCTGTGTCTTTTTATAGGAGAATTAAGTCCATTGATGTTAAGGGATAAAAAATGACCAGTGAGTTCCTGTTATTTTTGTTTTTGTCATTGGTGGTATTGTATTGTGTTTCTCTTCTTTAGGATTTGCTGGTGTGGGATTATGTATTGCCTGTGTTTTTGTGGTTGTAGCTAACTTCCTTGGGTTGGGGTTTTATTTCTAGTACTTTCTGTAGGGCTGGATTTGTGGATAGGTATTGTTTAAATATGGTTTTGTCATGGAATATTTTTTATTTTCTATCTATGATGATTGAAATCTGGATATGGTAGTCTGGACTGGCATCTCTTAGTGTCTGCAGAACACCTGGCCAGGACCTTCTGGCTTTAATTGTTTTCATTAAGAGGTTGGGTGTAATTCTGATAGGTTTGCCTTTATATGTTACTCAGCCTTTTTCCTTTACAACTCTGAATATTCTTTCTTTCTTCTGTTTGTTTAGTGTTTTGATTATTATGTGGTGAGGGAACTTTTTTTTTTTGGTCCATTCTATTTGGTGTTCTGTAAGCCTCTTGTATTTTCATAGGCATGTCTTTCTTTAGATTGGGAAAGTTTTCTTCTATGATTTTGTTGAATATGTTTTCTGCACCTTTGAGCTGGACGTCTTCCTTCCTCTTCTTCTATTATTCTTAGGTTTGGTCTTTTCATGGTGTCTTAGATTTCCTGGATATTTTGTGTTAAGAATTTGTTGGCTTTAACATTTTCTTTGCCTGGTGAATCGATTTCCTCTGTTGTGTCTTCAATGCCTGAGATTCCTCCTTCCATCTCTTGTATTCTGTTGCTTGTGCTTGCATTTGTTGTTCCTGATCATTTACCCAGATTTCCCATTTCTGGAGTTACTTTGGTTTGTGTTTTCTTTATTGCCTCTATTTAAATGTTCAAGTCTTGAACTGTTTCCTTCACCTGTTTGATTGCTTTTTCTTGGTTTTCTTTAAGGGATTTATTGATTTCTTCCCATTTTTTGTTTGTCTTTTCCTTCATTTCTTTAAGGGAAGTTTTCATTTCCTCTTTAAGGGCCTTAATCATCTTCATAAAGTTAGTTTTAAGGTCATTTTCTTCTGTTTCACCTGCATTGGGATGTTCAGTTCTTGTTGCTACAGAATCTTTAGTTGCTGGTGATGCTGTATTGCTATTTGTGTTGTTAAGTGTATTCTTACCTTGTTGTCTACCGATCTCTTCACCCAATTGGTATAGGTGGAGCCTGTGCTTCAGGGGTCCCTGTCCTCCAATTGGTATACTTTGGGGCTGTGGCTCCTTTGAACACTCCTTTAGGTGTAGGCAGGCCTGATCCTCTGGTGATTGCTCCTCCAAATGTAGACGGGCCCAAGGCTCTGATGGTCACCCCTCTGGATACAGGCAGTGCCATGGGTCTGGTGGTTGCTCCTCTAGGTGCAGGCAGGGCTGAGGCTCTGGTGGTTGGATAGTTTCTGGAGGCCACTTCTGTTTCTGATGTTGTCTCCCAGTTCGGCCTAGGCCTGCCATGGTGCTGATGCTGTCTTCCAGGGCTCCCAGAGGCACTTCTTAAGATAATTTCTGTAAGCTGCTGCTGTTGATGCTTCTGTTCCTCTTGCTCAGCTGCTGATGCTCTGTTTCTCTCCCAGCGTCTAGCCCTCTTGCTCAGCCACTGATGCTCTCTCCCACTTCTAATAGAATCACTATATACCAACACTGTATTATGGCCACATGTTAGTGAGAGCTCCCCTAAAACATTTAACTGCTAAAAGCAAGGCAATGCTTCCCAGTATAGCATTACATTAAATTACTGGACTATGATAAAGCATGAAAGAAAAACTCAACATTGTGACTAAATTTGATTTTCTGAACTGGTGTTATACAGACCTGTATTTCTGTCCTTTCAATCTATGAAGAGGAAGAGCAGAGAGCATCATAGAGCTAGGAAGGCACACAGGTTTATGAGCCAATTAAGCTGCCCTTCAAATGAGAGTAGCCAATTATGGGAAGAAGTACTGTGTTTGTTTTGTGTTTTGTTTGTTTGTTTGTTTTGGAGACAGAGTTTCTCTGCATAGCCTTAGCTGTTTTGGAACTTACTCTGTAGAACAGGCTAGCCTAAAAGTCATGGAAATTCACCTGCCTCTGCCTTCCAAGTGCTGGGTTTAAAGGCATGTACCACCACTATCTAGCATGAGAAGTATGCCATAATTGGATACTTTGCATACATTCTGTGATTTCCCTGAGATGGCAAGTGGTATATATATCATATTGTGTCTAGCCAGAGAATATGTAACAAATATTAGTTTCTTTTCTCTGCATTCACTAAAGACTGCCTTAAACAATTAATTGCATCTTACCTTGTTTTAGGGTAGCATTCAGGACATGTTTCTGCTTCTGAAGACAAAGGAAAACTATATTTTAAATCAACAAAATGAATAGAAAGAAGAAATTGGGGGTGTATAACCTTTACATTACATGGCTGAGGCATCTTTGATAGAATGACTCTCCTTAGAACCATAGCAGGCTGAGTGCTCTACCAGGAAGGTCAAGTAGACCAGTAAGAAGTTAATGCATTGAGAGCTCTTAACCTAACTTCTTATATATTTCGAATGAAAGGTTTCAGAGAGAAATGTCTCAAAATGTAATCCATGAAAGTAAATGCTGCTGACCACCCCCACAGTCACTAGTGAACTAGTGTAAGAATGGATGGGAAGAAGACACTATAAAAACACATTCAACAACAGAAAAACCAATATGACACCACCAGAGTCTAGGGATCTATATTAGCAAGACCTGAACATCCCAACGCAGAGGAAACAGAAGAGAAGGACCTTAAAAACAACTTCATGAAAATGATAGAGGCCCTCAAAAAGGATATGAGAAAACCCATTAAAGAAATGGAAGAAAAACAAACCAAAAAATACAAGAAATCATCAAATCTCTTAAAGAAAGCCAAGAAAAAACAAACAGATGAGGGAAACAATTCAAACAGTGAAATAGAGACAATAAAGGAAACACAATCTGAGGGAATGTTGGAAATAGAAAAGTTGGGTAAATGATCAGGAACTATAGATGCAAGCAGGCGCTGAAGATACACTAGGAGACATAGATTCATTGACCAAAGAAAATCTCAAGTCCAACAAATCACTAACACAAAATATCCAGGAAATATGGACACCATGAAAACACCAAACCTAAGAATAATAGGTATAGAAGAAGGTGAAGAAACCTACCTCAAAGGTGCAGAAAACATATTAAAAAAATCATAGAAGAAAACTTTGCCAACTGAAAGACATGCCAATGAAAGTACAAGAAGCCTACAGAACGCCAAATAGAATGGGCCACAAAAAGTCCCCTCCCACATAATAATCAAAATCCCAAACATACAGAATAAAGAAGAAATATTAAGAGCAGCTAGGGGAAAAGGTCAAGTAACATATAAAGGCAAACCTATCAAAATTACACCTGACTTCTCCACAGAAACTCTGAAAGCCAGAAGGTTCTGCATAGATATTCTACCAACACTAAGAGACCACAGATACCAGCTCAGACTACTCTACCCAGCAAAGCTTTCAACCACTATACATGGAGAAAACAAGATATTCCATGACAAAACTAGATTTAAACAATACAATCCACTAATCCAGCCCTACAGAAAGTTCTGGAAGGAAAACTGCAACTCAAGGAAGTTAACTACAACCAGAAAAACATAGGCAATAGATAATTTCACTCTACCAACAGCCAAAAGAAAAAAAGGGGAGGAACTCCACACACAATTCCACCACCACCACCACCACCACCACCACCAAAACAAACAAGAATGAACAATTAATGTTCATTAACATCCCTCAATATTAATGGTCTTAACTCGCCAATGAAAAGGCACAGGCTAACAGAAGGGATACGAAGACAGAATACATCCTTCTGCTGCATACAAGAAACATACCTCAACTTCAAAGACAGACAGTACCTCAGGGTTAGGAAAAGATTTTCCAATCAAATGGACCCAAGAAACAAGTGGGGGTAGCAATCCTAATATCCAACAAATTATACTTTAAACTAAAATCAATCAAAAGAGATGAAGGAGGTCATTTCATATTCATCAAAGGAGAAATCCAGCAAGATGAAGTCTCAATTCTGAACATCTATGCCTCAAATACAAAGGCATCCACATTCGTAAAAGAAACATTACTAAAATGTGGTACATTTATAAAATGGAGTACTACTCAATGGAAAAAACAATGGAATCTTAAAATTCTCAGGCAAATGGATGGAACTAGAAGAAACCACCCTGAGTGAGGTATCCCAGTCACAAAACGACAAACATGGCATGTATTCACTCATATATGGATTTGAGACACAGAGCAAAGGAGTACCAGCCTATAATCCACACTGCCAGAGAAGCTTGGAAACAGGGAGGACCCTAAGAGAGACATACATGGTCCCCCAGAGATGGGGAAAGGGACAAGATCTCCTGAGCTAATCGGGATCATGGGGGGAAGGGGAGAGGGAGTTAGGAGAAAGAGAAGGGGAGAAGAGGAGGGGAGAGGGGGATATGAGGGAGCAGGAAGATTGAGTCAGGGGAAGAATAGAGGAGAGCAAGAATAGAGATACCATAATAGAGGGAGCCATTATAGGTTTGAAGAAAAATCTGGCACTAGGGAAATGTTCAGATATCTACAAGGATGGCACCAACTAACAATCTAAACAATAGTTGATAGGCTACCTTAAGTGCCCTTTTCCGATAATGAGATTGATGACTACCTTATATGCCATCCTAGAACCTTCATCCAGTAGCTAATAGAAGCAGAAGCAGACACCCACTGCTAAACGCTGAACTGAACCCTGGAATCCAGCTGCAGAGTGGGAGGAGCAATGAGCAAAGGGGTCAAGACCAGGCTGGTGAAACCCACAGAAACAGCTGACCTGAACAAGGCATTGCTCATGGGCCCCAGACTGATAGCTGGGAAAGCAGCATAGGACTGATCTGGACCCCCTGAGTGAGGATGTCAGTTTGGAGGTCTGGGCAATTTATGGGGCCTCTGGTAGTGGATCAGTATTTACCCCTAGCATATGAGTGGACCTTGGGAGCCCACTCCACATAGAGGGAAACTCTCTCACATGGGGGAGCATCTAGGCCCTGCTCCAAATAACATGACAGACTCTGAAGATCCCCCATGGAAGGCCTCAGCCTCCCTGGGGAGCAGAATGGGGTTGGGATAGGGGGGCTGAGGGGGCAGGGGAGGAGAGGAGGGAGAGGGAACTGGGATTGACATGTAAAAGAAGCTTGTTTCTAATTTAAAATTGGTCTAATTACAATTATAATAATAAAAAATTAAAATAAAAAAAAGGCTCTGTGGTCTTCTGGACCAATGACAATAAGTACAATTCTGTTCTTATTTTGTTATTAGAAAACATGGCTTCCCTAGATTTTCATTCAAAACTGTGCTGTGTGCAATGAAGAGTGACACCACAAGGAAGGTTGGTGTGCAGGCACTTGTGGCATGGCCCGGGAAAGGCTCTCTCTGGAGCTACTCTTTCCCTGTGGCTGTCTCAGAAGATGCTAACAGCCTCTTCCCTTTGCCTCCTGGAAAGATCTCACAGGAAGAACATCCCGTTATATTTTTATCCACTCTTAACCATAGCCAATAGACAGATGCCTAGAAAGGCACTGCAGACATTTGATTAAGTTGGTATATGATAGGAAAATTGTAGAAATAAAACTATTGGAGCTGGAGGGATGGCTCAGCAGTTGAGAGCACTGATTGCTCCTCCAAAGGACCTGAGTTCAGTTCCCAGAATCTACATGGCAGTTTCGAACTATCTGTAATTCCAGTTCCAGGGACCCTGATGCCCTCTTCTGGCCTCTGGGGGCATATGGTATGCACAGGGTACATAGGCATCTATGCAGACAAGGAACCCATAAACACTAAAATAAAATGAAATAAAATAAAATAAAAAACCTGTTATCTTGCTTCTATTAAGCTTCCAGAATGTAGCAGTAATAGTGTGATGGTTTTTAGTTGTCAGTCTGACACAATCTACTCACCTGGGTGGGGTATCTCAGTGAGGGATTGTCTAGATTAGGTTATCCTGTGGAGATTATCTTGCTTTGTTAACTCAAGTGGGAAGACCCTACCACCGAGGGTGGCACCATTCCCTGTACAACAGATCCTGAACTTTGCAACAGTGGACAAAGAAGCTGAAGCTGAACATAAAACATCCATTCATCTGCTGCTCTCTTCTGACCACAGGCTTAATGTAACCAGTTATCTCTGCCGACTCCCTGCTAAGAAAGATTTGTAAGCTAAAATAAAACCTTTTTCCTCTAACTGCCTTTTCCAGGGTATTTTTAATCATAGCAAAAGGAGATGAAGCTAAGTCAAATGGGATCTCTATAACCAGAGAACTTCACAGCCTTCCCCACTTTCTTTAAGGAAAACAAATCGTTGGGTTTAGGTATTTACCCAGAACAGAAAATCTACTATAAAAGGAAGGTTAAGGATTCAGATCAACAATAGAGTAACACACACACACACACACACACACACACACACACACACACACACACACACACACACACACACACACACACACAGTGTGCAGGCCTGCACACAAATACAGACTCAATTTGTACCCCGATTTCGTGTTACTTTTTTGACCAGTCTTTCTTACTCCTACTTTATTTTATCAAGGATAGGTGGGTCTGAGCTAATATGATATTGGGCACTTACTTGGGCTGCAATCTTCACAAATTTCAAGTTCTTTCTCCTGGTGTTCTAAAGCAACTTGGCTTTTGTCATGTGTGATTAAAGGAGAAACAAAATCAGTATTTTAGTAATTATATGAAAAAAAATTAAGCAAGGACGTTAAATAGTTGAAGGTTTATTTTATACATTATGGGAGTGAGTATTATGAGTCTAGGCACCAAAAGTTCCTTACTGAGTTTCCAGTCAAAGAAGAAAATGTAAAATTGTAGATGAAATGGCCACAAAGGTAATGAAGCTCAGACCAGAAACTGGATTAGCTCCACAGCATGGAAAGTACCCAAGAATGTTTCCTCACAGACAAGTTTCTTTTCTTATGATCAAGTTCTTCTAAATCTTAAGAACTGAATTGGCTTACTTTACTAAGGAATTGTCAGGATTTGATATGCTAAGAACAGTGAGCAGAGAATTAAGAAAGGAGCAGTATAGTTTTGTTCTCTAAGGTTGAACTTTAGAATCGCAAAGATGTGTTATGTCACAGGTTCAACAACGAATGGTGGCACTTACAGAAATGATGTCTTAAGTTAGATTGTTACCTGTTTTATTTCTGTGACAGGTGATTCAGAGGAGGTAAGACAGTTATTTGTAACCATAAATTCTCATTACCTCAACATGACTGTCCATAATTACAGCACTAATGAATCACAGCTGTGCATGGATACTAGTAAATGCCAGGGCCCGAAAGTCGGAGGGACTGCTACTGTCCCTTCATACTTAACCATCTTGTTTGGTTGGTTGGTTGGCTGGTTATTTTGAGAAAGGTTCTCACTTTGTAGCCCTGGCTTGGAACTCAGAGATCTGGCTGCCTTTGCTTTTTGAGTGTTGGGATTAAAGGCGTGCACTGCCATGGCAGGTGTCTAACCAAGGCATAACACACACAGAAGGATGCTTAATCTCCATGACAATCAGAAATGCCCTGGGAGAGATCCATTGCCATGTACAACAGATCATTTGAGGAACCATATTTGGCAACTGCCTTGGAGAGGGACACAATGAGACCTTTCACCACCTGAAACTTAAGGGTGTTGTTTCAAAGAAGAAAGGGAACTCTTCCTGCATCGTTATCTGAACCTCTCAGGTTTATAATGAAAAGTCAAAGGAATCCCTCAAAGGCTGTCACCACGGCTAGTGTGGATTCCACATGAAGTTTGGGATGTGTGCTATGTGTGTGGCTACATCTGGGAGACCTAGCTAGTTGCTGTGATAAACACCATGACCAAGTCAACTTACAAAACAAAGTGTCTAATGGGGTTTCTGAATTCAGAGGGTTAGAGCTCATGATGGCAGAGTGGGGCATGGTAGCAACAACAGCTGAAATTTTTATATTATAATTACAACATTTATTCCTTCCCTTTACTTCTGCCAAACCTTCCCATATACCCTTCTTTTTCTTCAAATTCATGGCCTTTTATTTCACTGTTATGGCATACATGCACAAACACACACACACACCCCTAAATATAACCCACTCCATTCTTATGTTACTTGTGTGTTTCAGGGCTGACCATTTGACACTGGACAATTGGTGTTCTCTTCCCTGGGGAAGGCCACCTCCCTCACTCCCAGCTTTCCTCAGTTGCCTATAGTTCTGTATAAGCTTAAGGACTCAAGGGCTTTTCCTGTCCATGTAGGCGTGGCCATTGGTATTGTCCTCATTCAGCACGTTTGGGCAGTCATGTTGATGAGACTTTATAGGTGTGGCTTCTGACATTACCAGGAGACACAGTCTCACACCAAACTCCCTGTTTTGGCTCATATGATCTTTCCATTTCCTCTTCCACAGTGTTCCCTGGGCTTTAGGTGTGGGCCTCTTTTATAAATGCATGCATCGGGACTAGTTCCGTAACTCTACATTTTGATTAGTTGTAGTTTTCTATAGTTGTCTCCGGCAGTTACAAAGGGAAATTAACTTGATGATGGATGAAGACTTCACTTACCTGTTTGTATAAGGACAAATGTTTATAGATTGTTGTTAGGAATTGTGCTGGTACAGTAAAGTAGCGGTTGCAGATTCTCCTCCAAGACCCATAACACTAGCATTGCATCATTGACTAGGTTTCCAGTACCAGGCATGATTTCCCTCTTATTGAGTGGTCTCAAGTCCAATTATAGAGCTGTGGGTTAACACCAAGGCATGTGTGCCACCACTGCACCACTAAGGTTATTACACCATGCTTGCCATTGATGCGATTCACAGGCGTCATAACTGGGTAGGACTGTTTGCTGTTTCTCTTCTGTGGAAGCTTGCATGATGCCTTCTGGTTTGGTGGAAGCTATTGCTCAGGGAGGAGGCTTTGGGTCAGTTCTAGCTCAAGGCTCTCTGAGCATGGTGTCTTCAGCAATAGGGACTTACCTTCTACCTCTGGGGAACAACCAGGGGTGAGAGCAACAAACTGTATGTTTTGGGAATTTCTTGGACAGCCCTGGCTAACAACTCAAAAAAGGGGTTCTCATGTCTGAGGCTGGGGTTTTGGTTGGTGGACATTGGCTCTTGGAGGGTGCATCATCAATGCAGATGAGAGAAGTTCTTTAAAACTATATATGTATGTTTATACACTGAATTATATCTAACATAGGGTTTTTTGGTAAATTATAAATAGTATCATTCCTTGTGGCTTTTTCAGACATTTTTATGATTTTACCCTCTTTATCACCTTCTCTCCTCCTAGAAGACCCTCTTTTCCCCTTTCCTCTATCAGATCACCTGAACCCCACATTGCTGCCCAAACCCTTTTCTTGGAAATGGTCCTGCTTTACTCTCCTGGTTTCTGTAGTTACTATAGACTATGTACCCACATCTGAAGATTTGGAGCTAGGAGCCTCCAATGAGAGAACAGATGACATTTATCTCTCTGGGTCTAGGTTATCTCACTCAATATGATCTTTCCTAGTTCTATCCACTTACCTGCAACATTCATAATTTCCTTTTTATTTTCAGCTGGGTAGTATTCCATAGTATGTACCATAGTTTCATTGTTCATTTGTTCATTGAAGGATATTTAGGGTTGTTTCCATTTCCTGGCTGTTGCGAATATAACAGCAATGGACATGGATGAGCAAATATCTGTAGAGTAGGGTGTTGAGTCCTTTGCGTATGTGCCCAAGAGTGGCATATCTGAATTATGAGGCAGACCTATTCCCAGCTTCCTGAGAAACTGCCACCCTGGTTTCCATGGTGACTGTACAAGTTTGCACTCCTACCAGAAATAAATAAATGTTTCCCTCTCCCCACATCCTTGCCAGGATGACCTGCCATTTGTTTTATTGATCTTAGCCATTCTGACTGACATAAGATGAAATCTCAAAGTAGTTTTAATTTGCATTTCCCTGATGACTATGGATGTTCAACATTTCTTTACATGTTTCTCAGCCAATTGTGTTTCATCTTTTGAGAACTCTTTGCTCTGCCCTGTATCCTGTTTTGTAAATTGGGTTATTTGTTTTCTTGATGCTAAAGGGTTTTTGTTTGTTTGTTTTGAGTACTTTATATATTTTAGATATTAGCCCTATATCAGACATGTAATTAGTAGAGATTTTCTCCCGCTCTTTAGCCTGCCACTCTATGTGAATGATGGTGTCCTTTGCCATACAGAAGCTTTTCAGTTTCATGAGGTCCCATTTATGAATTGCTGCTCTCAGTGCCTGTGGTATTAGTGTTCTGTTCAGGAAGGCTTTTCCTGTGCCCATGAGCTCAAGACTATTTCCCACTTTCTCTCCTACAAGATTCATGTGTCTGGATTTACATTGAGGTCCTTGATCCATTTGGAGTTTTGTGTAGGATGATAAATATCTAGTTGTATTTTTCTACATGCAGCTGTTCAATTTGATCAGCACCATTTGTTGAAGATGCTGTCTTTTCCCCAGTGTGTTTTTTTGGCAAAATTCAGGTGAGTGAACTTGTGTCTGATTTCTTGATTCAATTCCATTGATTAACATGTCTATTTTAATGCAAATACCATGCTATTTCTTTATTACTATAGCTCTGTAGTATGACTTGAAGTCTGGGATGGTGATACCTCCAGCAGTTCTTATACTATTTTTTAGCAATCCTCTCTCTCTCTCTCTCTCTCTCTCTCTCTCTCTCTCTCTGTGTGTGTGTGTGTGTGTGTGTGTGTGTGTGTGTGTGTGTTCATATGGAGCTAAAATTATTTTTTTCAGTTTCTGTGAAGAGCTGTGTTAGAATTTTGATGGGGATTGTGTTGAATCTGTAGATCGCTTTTGTAGGATGGCCATTTTCATTATATTAATTTTACTGATCCATGAGCATGTGAGACTTTCCATCTTCTAGTGTCTTCTTCAATTTCTTCAATGTCTTAAAGTATTTATTATACAAGTCTTTCACTTGCATGGATAGAGTTGCCCAAGATATTTTTGAGGCTATTAGTAAAGGTACTGTTTTTGATTTCTTTCTCAGTCCCTTTGTCCAGCTAGTCTGCAGGAACCTTGATTGAGAAAATGCCTCCATAAGATCTGGCTGTAGGGCATCTTTGTTTCTTTGTTTCTTTGTTTCTTTGTTTCTTCCTTTCTTTCTTCCTTCCTTCCTTCCTTCCTTCCTTTCTTTCTTTCTTTCTTTCTTTCTTTCTTTCTTCCTTCCTTCCTTCCTTCCTTCCTTCCTTTCTTTCTTTCTTTCTTTCTTTCTTTTTTTTCAAGACAGTTTCTCTGTATTGTTTGGAGCCTTCCTGGAACTAGCTCTTGTAGACCAGGCGGGTCTCAACTCACAGAGATCCACCTGCCTCTGTCTCCTCAAGTGCTAGGATTAAAGGCGTGCGCCACCAACGCCCGGCTGGCATTTTCTTAATTAGTGATTGATGGGGGAGGGCCTAGTCCATGGTGGGTGGTGCCATCCCTGGGCTGGTGGTCCTGGGTTCTATAAGAAAGTAGACTGAGCAATATAGTAAGCAGCACCCCTCCATGGCTCTGCATCAGCTCCTGATTCCAGGTTCCAGCCCTGTTTGAGGTCCTGTCCTGACTTCCTTCAATGATGAAAAGCAGTGAAAGTGTTAAGCAAATAAACCTTTTCCTCGCCAACTTGCTTTATGGTCATGGTGTTTCCTCGAAGCAATAGAAACCCTAACTAAAACAGAAGGCTACTGACTTTTTGTGTGTGCTAATTTTGTATTTAGCTGTTTTGTTGAAAGTGTTTATCAGCTGTAGAAATTTCCTGATGAAATTTTTAGGCTCTTTTATGTATAAAGTCATATTAGCTTCAAATAAGGATACTTTGACTTCTTCCTTTCCTATTTGCATCCCCTTGGTCTCCATCAGTTGTCTCGTTGCTCTAAGACCTCAAGCATTACATTTAAGGGGTATGGAGACAGAGGAGAACCTTGCTTTGTTCCTAATTTTAGTGGAAATGTTTGGAGTTTCTCTTCATTTAGGTTAATGTTGGCTGTGGGATTGCTGTAAATTGTCTTTATTATGTTAAGATATGCCCTTTGTATCTCCAGTCTCTCTAGAACTTTTATCATGAAGGGGCACTAGATTTTGTCAAAGACCTTTTCTGTATCTAATGGGATGAACATGTGGTTTTTATCTTTCAATCTGTTTATGTGGTAGTATATTTTGGTATATTTGGTATCTTGGCTGTCCCAGTAGAACTAAACATTTGCATATAGGAACAGAATGGATAATTTGGGAGTGTAAGTATTCATTCTTACAAATTATCTTCAGAGCTATGAACAAAGACAGATAAAAGAGAAAGTCTCTTGGCTCACTGTGGTATTACAATCTACATTGTATTAATCAGAAGGCTTTCCATGGACAGTAACTCTGCTAAAACTATTCTACAAGTCTACAAGTAATTGCTGTGGAGTGTGTGTGTGTGTCTACGTTGTCTAGAACAGCCGTAGCATGACCATTATGCTTATAAGTTCTCCACATGGGTCATGGGTGCAGGGATGAAGGCCAGTGCTGCTGTGGAGAGTTCTGTGTCATGGAATGTAGTGGAGGTCAGCTAAAGGTCAAAAAAGTAAAAGATATTTGCATAAAAACCACTAATAACAATAACAGAGTAGTTAAGTGAATGACAATGATAATCTGAAAGTCAGCACCGAATGAAGCAATGGTGTCTTGCAGACACCTCTAACATGCACTACACTCCTTGTATTAGAGAATACAATTATGAATGGTCCCAAGTCACATGCCCAGCAAATGGGAAAGCTAGGAACTAAACTAATTCTCTCTTTTATCACATATCTATGACTTTTTTTTTTAATCACATACTGTGGTGATACCTTGCTTGTACAAATAAAGCCTGTCTGAGGGTCAGAGAATGGAGCTTGCCATTAGCTAACCATAGAGGTCTGTAGGTCTATACAGACAGACAGAAGTGAGGTAGCTGGGGAGAAACAATATATAAGCAGGGAGAGATAGGAAATCGTTTTCTTCTCTGAGATGCTAAGGAGGTAAGGTGTGGCTGTGGCTTGCTCCTTTTCTCTGATCTCTCAGCATTTCCCTCTACATTTGACTTTGGCTTTTTATTATCTAGACCAATTAAGAACTCCATTTATAACATACCTATGACTTTTATCACATACCTATAATTTTTTTTTATCCAGTCAAATGATTTTCTCCCCACAAATACACTTCAGAAGGAAAAAGGCAAGCAACCCTTGGAATCCCTTTTCACTGGTCTAAGCTCATATGACCAGACAGGCTGCAAATGGCAAATGTCAGGCAGTTTTAAGGGAACACAAATTGCTGTATTTGGTTGTCTTGTCTTTCCTACTCAAATAATTGCTGTTGTAATTAACCTTTGCTTTGTTGTCATGATTTTCAGTAACTACCAATACTTGCAAATTAGTTTCTTCTTATAAGTTTAATGTTACTGAACTACTGCAGCCATCCCATAACAACCTTGAGCTTGTTTTAACTAATGGAATGTACAAGCAGCTATACCTCCCCAGCTTGGCAACTGTGTCTATGTTTTCCTCTTCCTTTGCTGGCAATTGTACCATCTTTTCCTCATTGTCCTGGGTGGGGTATGTACATGGTGTGCAGTCATCCTGCTAAAAAAGAAAAAAAGGCCAAGAACTCAACAAATTATGTATTTCTCAACTGCACTGGCATCTTATAAATGGACCTGTGACTAGAGCATGGGGCACTGGGTAAATAAATGGTCCCTCCTCCCTCCAGATGGTGCCCCTACGGAGAAAGGCCCCCTGACTGACTAGTGCCACTACACAGGCTTCCCCTCAAATCCTTCCATGCCTCCCCTGTTTCTGGACCCTTTGCTTCCATCACATCTATTGCATATATCATGGTACTTGTTTCTATTTCTAATAGGTGCTTGCTGAGCTGGGGCTCTTTGATTCCCTAGGCTTTTTAACTTTTTCATAATCACCACACAATAAAAACATTCATTTTGTTGCTAAAAACAAGTAATTTTGTTAGCCAATCAAAGGTATCTATAATTACCTTAAAACTCTTGACATTTCTAATAAAAACACAAGTTAGAAAAAAAAAAAACCAGTACCTCCTCACTCTACTTAGACAAAAACAAAAACAAAAAAACAAAAAATGGTAATCAGAATTTCTAGAAACAATGTAGTGTGAAAAGATGTAGTGAATGAACAGAAGGCACCATTCAGAAAGTAAATGCTAATCTAAATTCCTTCTTTCTATAAGCCTTTTGTCCTATTTACAATGTTTTCTTGGTTTGTTACCTATTTATTGATGATGTAGTACCTCAAAATAAATCATCTGAAATCACACACTTTAACATTGATAAGGATGATCAACTTAAGAAATATTTTTTGAAAGTCTGGTGTAAACGATAAGTCTTTACGCCATGCTGCCCGAGCGCCACTGCCACATGGATACCCAAAATAACACACAGAGTATTATATTAAGTACAAATGCTACTGGCCAATGACTAGGATTTCTCATATGCTTGCTCCATCTTAAGTATCAACCATAGCCATAAACTATATATTTATAAAGACTTATCTGAGAGAGGATGCCAGTGGCGTGAGTCCTCTCTTGTTGGGCTCACATGGCGGCTCCAGAGAAGAGAGAAGGAGGAAGAGAAAGAGAGCGATTTCCTTCTTGTCCCTGCTTAAATTCTGAGTCTGCCGGCTATGTCACTTCCTGCCTGGATCACAAGAATTCTCTTTACTATATTTCCCAGAATTCTCCTTGACTCCTAGTCCCACCTATCTTTCTGTCTCATTGACCAAGCAGTGCTTTATTCAACAACCAGTAAGAGAAACATACACAGAAGGATGTCCCCCATCAGTCTGGTGACAGTCATTTTTGAATGACTGTGAGTAACCACTGAGGGTCTTTGGATAACTCTTGACATGACAAGGGAAAATGCCAGTTTCCTTTTCAATGTGTATACTTGTCTTCATTAATAACTCAGGACTCCTTATTAAACAAACTTGTGTAGAAATTTATGTTGATGGAAATCCCCAAAGCTAAAGGAACTGGCACTGTCAGTGCCAGCTTTGGGAATTGCACTAGACATGGACTAACGATAAATTGTTACATCTGGAATCTCTCCTAAGTTATGGGACATTGCCAGACACAGAGGAAGATAAAGAAATAGTTCTGCTATCTCTGCAAGAATTAGATGTAATCATTCTAATCCAGAAGCAGAGAGTGAATGGGCCACCCAAGGATACAGATGAAAAACTCAAGAGACTAACAAGATCCTGTCATCCCATGAAGACCAATGGAAAATTAAGGCATTCACAATTCATGTTACCTGAGAACTTTAGCGATTCCTCTCATTAATGACTTGTGGGGGGGCTAAAATCTGCAATCCCCCAAACCTCATGTGAACCTACTGCTTAGTCTCTGCTATAGCACCCACACTTGCTTCAACCACTGCCAAGACATGTTCCCAGAAAGGAATGCAATTAGATTTTACTCAGATGCATCCATGTCAAGAATATATATATCTAGCCAGGCGTTGGTGGCATACGCCTTTAATCCCAGCACTCGGGAGGCAGAGGCAGGTGGATCTCTGTGAGTTCAAGAACAGTTGGTCTACAAGAGCTAGTTCCAGGGCAGCCTCCAAAGCCACAGAGAAACCCTGTCTCGAAAAAAACAAAAAACAAAAAACAAAACCAAAAACCAAACAAACAAAAAAAAAAAAAGAATGTATATATATATATATATATATATATATATATATATACATATATATATATATTTTTTTTGACAGTTTAGGATACACAGTGGCCTATTCTCCCCAGACTGAAAGAACTCAACCAGTTAGTGTAGCCTTATTCTAGAATAAAATCTAACCCCTCTGAGTCTCGAGAGTCTCAAGAGCCACCTGAGGGCAATGTCAGTTACCAGCAAAACATAAGACTGCAAAGTCTAAAACAAGAAAAACACTCAAGTACAAAGACAAGTCCAGCTGTAACTCTATCCATAGATATGACCTCACTATGATTTAAATTGCTCATTGGGAGGAACTTGGAGTATAATCAGATGCAATGTTACAACTTCACTGTTGTTTCCTTTTCATTTATTCTGACACTAGATTACTTCTTGGAATTTTGTTCAGCCACACTGTTAGGATATAAGCATTACTATTTATTTTCACAAATCAAGGGGTCTCTGAAGTGGAACAATGCTCTGGTATACTGTAAAGATTTGTCACTTGTGTTGGTTTAATAAAACACTGATTGGCCAGTAGCCAGGCAGAAAATATAGGTGGGGTTACCAGACAAGAAGAATTCTGGGAAGAGGAAAGGCAGAGAGGAGTTGCCAGCCAGAAGCAGAGGAAGCAAGATGAGAATAGAATGCCTTTGTGAGAAAAGGTACCAAGCCACGTGGCTAAACATAGATAAGAATTATGGGTTAATTTAAGTTGTAAGAGTTTGTTAGTAATAAGACTGAGCAATAGGCCAAACAGTGTATAATTAATATAAGCCTCTCTGTGTATATTTGAGACTAACGGGCTGCAGGACCAGACAGGACAGAAACTTCAATCTACAGGTCTCATTCCAGAAAGCCATTGGGATTCCAAGAGAAGTACATAAGACAGCCTCTGCCATTATTAGAGTGCTGTGCATACATTCCTGACAACTTGGGTAATGCTTTCTTGGTCCTCGGTGATTCACACTCCTAAATTAAATCTAAGTCCAAGTATGGTTTCCTATTGAACCTTCATGGAAACCACGTAACTCATACTAAAAATACCTGGTTACCTTTGGCCTTGATCTTGGGCCCAGGCACAGCATACTTTGATGTCCTGAATAAGAACAGCCTTCCTACCAGATACACAACTTTCATGATGCTCTATTACATCCTCAAGATCACGATTTCTGAGTCCCTGGGTGGACAGGGCCTGCATCCTTACTCAGCAGAGAAGAAGCTTTATATACAATCCTTACAATCAGGCAGGATACAACAACAGAGTAAATGAAGGAAGTCCTGGTCTGGAACCCCATGAAATGGCAGTCAGCTAACCCAAGCTTCCCAACACTATCTGTTCAGTGTGAAGATTGTCTATAGAGAGACAAAAGTTTTGTACAGACACCTCAAATAATAATGTTAAAATAACAATGAACCAAGCTTAGACTCAAACAAATGTGAGGTTTCAGATTACCCTTACCATACCCCAGTTATTAAGCTGAAACTCTGAGAATCTCACAGTTTCATGAACTATGTTTACAGACAAAGTACATTTCTCAACTCCCTGTGACTCATTCAATAGGTCCTTTGACCTTGTGACTTAGGGTGTTTTCTTATCAGCGTTTAATCTTGCCCAGTTCACACCTGGGAGCCATTCACTGTAAGAGTTTGTTTACAAAAACTCAGCATCACAAATGAACTTTTTACCTTGACATCAAAATTATTTCTGTCCTTTCCTGTCGTAGGCTCAAGATGATTGGAACTGGCGTCTTTGGAAAGCCTGCAGAGCAAAAACTACAGTGAGAGGTGAGCTTGATTTTTTTCAAAGTCCTAAGAAAAGTAAGCCATCTAATTTTTATTTTGTTTTGGTTTGATTTATTTGAGACAGACTTTCTCTGTGTATTTCTGGTTGTCTGGGAACTCACTCTGTAGATCAGGCTGGCCTTGAACTCTGAGATTCTTCTGATCCTGCTACCCAAGTGCTTGGATTACAGGTGTGTGCCACCACCACCTGACTGCCACCTAGATTGTAAATGGCATTTAAAAATATATTTAAATTTAAGTTTTAAATTATGTTGTAGGAGGATACATGATGTGAGCCTTAAGAGCCCATAAAGGCCCAACAAGGGAATCGGAGGCCCTGGAGCTAGAATTCCAGCAGTTGTGAGCTGCTTGGAGGGTAGCTCATAGCTGCAACAAACTCAGCTACTCCTCAAGAGTAGGATGCATTCTTAACTGCCATCTCACAGGAATCATTTTTAACTTCTGAGTCAGCTCTCAGGGTGCATTCTTAACTGCTGAGTCAGCTCTCAGCCTCTTTTTTTTTTTTCTTTCTTTCTTTCTTTCTTTCTTTCTTTCTTTCTTTCTTTCTTTCTTTCTTGAGACAGAGTCTAACTATATATTCTTGGCTGACTTGGAACTCGCTATGTGGGCCAGGCTGGCCCCAAATTCACAGAGACCCACCTGCTTCTGCCCCCGAGTGCTGGGAGATTAAAGGTGTGTATACCACAGCCAGCTATATGGCAGTTTTTATTTGTTTCTATGTCAACTTCCGAAACAATCGAGCTTGCAGTTTCCTCTTTCTGCTTCTACTTCCCTCAGCCTAAGAAATGTTCGAGGGACATTCTCCCAAAGCAGGACAAGGATCTGGGGATAATTTATGTGCACAAATGTCCTCTTTGAATGAGCTGAGAAGCCAATGGCTGGTTCTTGTAGCTTTTGCTACCTGAATCAACTCAGCTGAGAAAACCCTTGAAGATGTTAGTCAGAGTCTAAATGTACATGACTCAAAGGGAAGTCTGGACATTGTTCTTGGGCATCTCTTCCCAGAAAGAAAGAGTTAAACATTAAAAACTATAAAAGCCAGGAACTGGGGAGCTGGCTCAGAGGTTAAGATTCTTGCAGAGAATCCAGATTTAATCCTAACAGCCACAGATGCATGTAACTCCAGATCCAGATGATCTGACACCCTCTTCTGGCCTCTGCAGACATCAGTTATGCAAGAGATTCATAGACATACATGCAGGCAAAACACCCATACACATAAAAATAAATTAAAAAAAATAAAAAAAACGATGTTGAGGGAGACAACTCATGAGAAAATAACCATATTTTCTGCTAAATTTGACATTAAAAACCCAAACAGCCAATTAGACAACTTACTATTTACATTTCCTGTGTGGGTGTTTTAACTGGAATGCAAGGGTGGTGCCCTGATCTAAGACAGAGGACTTAGGGCTCCTGAGACAGGGGCTGGGAGTCCACTCAGTGGCAGACCATACCTAGCTTATGTGAATCCCAGTTCAATCAACAGCACTGCCAAAGGGAAAGTCCAAAGATAGAGAACTCTGTATCTGTCACTACTCCAACCTAGTCTAGTGTTTCACTTTGTTTCTGGTCTGTTATGTCAACTAACTCATGACAATTCCAAAATTTCACAGACTGGACTGTGAAATCTCATTGGTTATATAAGTTTGGGGTGGTTATAACAACTAAAAATATCAATTTGATGTCAATGAGTATTGTAATATAAACACTTACACTTGAAAGGTTTCAAAAACAGCGTGACTTCGTGCAGTTGCTCCGTAGACATCCATCAAAGATGCATCAGCACCTTGCTGGAGAAGAAGGCTGATCATATCTTTAGACTGAGCTCTCATAGCATGTATGAGGGCAGACCTAAAAGAACAAATGTAACGCCACCCTGACACACTTTATTATATTTGTATTTTTAAGACAGGATCTCTCTACATAGCCCTTGCTGTCCTGGTACTCACTATGTAGACCAGGCAAGTGTCACCACACAGGGCTTCCTGACACACTTTAATAAAGTCATGTAAACAACTGTTAAAGTTCCTCTCTTACCTGTCTGTGTGTTAGAGTGGCCATTAGCAGTTAAGAACAGACAACGGCATTAGGGGGATGCCATTCACTGACCTGTTACCTCTAATGCTGAAAGGGAGGAACTCAGAGCCCTCCTGTGCCACTGCTTTACCCCTCAGAAGAATTCCATGCCATGCAATGGACAGTACTGTTCCTAGATCACTTACCTGAAGTGGGCAAAGTTAAATGAAGCAGTTTCCATTACTTCCCTAGCCTGATGTTAACATACTATCATAGTCAGCAACAGGTCAAATAAGGAAAAGTTATTAGTATTCTGCCAGTGGACTTGGGGTGTTGGTCACATCTTAGGGCCGTGGCTTTAGGTGTGCAGATGTGATCCTTTATAAGGAAGAGGAGAGGTTGTGGTCGGAGCATCCTGAAGGGCAGAGACTGCATCTCCAGGAGCAGTGGTGGTTATTTTCCATCATTGTGTGAGTGCTCCCCTAATAAATAACTGTTATTTCTTTATCTGGGTATTTGTGGACTCCTTTAAACCCTCCTTCACTTGGTGGCCAACACGGTTTGTATTATTTCAAACATTATTAATATAAAGATAATAGCAGGCTGAAGAAATAGCAGTTAAGAGCATTTGTTATTCTTGCATAGGACCTGGGTTTGGTTCTCAGCACCCATATAGTGGATCACATATAACTCCAGCTCCAGAGGATCTGACACATCTTCTGACTCCCTTGGGTACCAGACATACATGCAGGCAAAGCACTCATAAACAAAAATAAAATAAATTTTTAAAAATTAAAGATAATTTTTAGTAACAGTGATTTAGTTAATGAGGCTGACTGCCTTGTGCTAGATGCTGATATAAAAGCTATATATACAATCTGGAAACCACTCTTCAAGAACATTATCCTTATTTTGGCAGACTGGAGAGATTGCTCAGTAGTTGAGAGCACTTAATGCTCTTGTAGAGAAGACCCAGTTTCAGTTCCTAGCACCCATGTCAGGTGGCTCACAGCTGTCTGTGACCCCAGTTCCAGGGAATCTAATACCCCCTTTTTGTCTCCATGAGTGGCCAGACAGACAAATGGTGCATATCTATTACGGTTTTAAGCACTGGGTGGGTTGTACCACTGAGGTGATTGGGTCACATGGGCGCTAATGTCATCAGTATATTCATTCATTCGTGAGATCACAGATAACTTGACAATTAGGATGTGGTACCTGGTGGAGGACGTGGGTCACTAGGGAGTGTCCTTTGAGGGGTGTGCCTTACCATGGGAACCTTCTGTTTTTCTGCATCATGGCTTCAAGGAGATGAGACCCTCTCCTGTCTCATGCTCCCACTTCCTGTCACAGTCTACCTTACCTTTGGCTCCAAGATGAGTCTAGCCTACCATGGATTTGAGCCTGTGAAACTATGAAGCAAAATAAATCTTTCCCTCATCAAATGATTTCTTTTATGTATCTGGTCAGACTAGTGAATAACTGAATATATCAACATAAACCACAGAAGGACCGGGAGACACTGAGCAATTTCTAACTGATACATAGTCATTTAGAGGTAACCTGACATTGATATTCTTCAAACAAAGCAACGAGCCATCAAAGACAAAACACGATTTTTGAAAGTATTTCTCAATAAAAAAGCATTTTAAAAGAAATGTATACAAGACACAGAGGTGGGAAATATTGCAAAATTGTTAAGAATTTCATTGGAATCTTAAACTAGTTGTCTACATGTCTAAGATTAAGACTAATATGAAGCTATTTTAGTTAATATAAAATCATATGACTAAAAAAATCAACTCAAAGTAACAAAGATCAGTCAATATTAAAAGGAGATGTGAGCCCTGCTATATACTTGACTGTGTAACTAAGTTGAACAGTTTATTTCTACCAACCTGTTATTTGTTTCAACATGTATCCTATAAGTTAAACTCTTATGAATTTACTATTGATGTTTTAAATGACCATAACCACTCTAGAAAGCTGGAAGGATTTAAAAGAGTTTAAAGATACCTCTTGTAGTTATCCAGGGCATTTATATTGGCATCAGACTGTAACAACAGTTCCACCATCTCCTGCTTGTTTTCTAGCACAGCGAGTATAAGTGGTGTGTAGCCATGCTGTGAAAACGAAAACAAGTTACAACTCACGCAGTTACATATTTTTCAGTCAGCTGCAAATTTACTAAGATTCTGTGAAGGCAACTGTACTGGCTGGTTTTGTGTATCAACTTGACACAAGGTAGAGTCATCAGAGGAAGAAGCCTCAACTGAGGAAATGCCTTCATGAGATCCAGCTGTAAGGCCTTTTCTCAGTTAGTGATCAATGGGGGAGGGCCCATCAGTGGGTGGTGCCATCCCTGGGCTGGTGGTCCTGGGTTCTATAAGAAAACAGGCTGAGCAAGCCAGGGGAAGCAAGCCAGTAAGCATCACCCCTCCACGGCCTCAGCATCAGCTCCTGCCTCTGGGATCCTGCCCTGTTTGAACTCCTGTCCTGTCTTCCTTCAGTGATGAACAGAAATGCTAAAGCATAACCCTAATAAACCCTTTCCTTCCCAACTTGTTTTTGGTCATAGTGTTTCATCACAGCAATAGAAACTCTAAGGAAGACAAACTGGTACCAGAAGTAGGGTATGGCTGTGACAGACCTGACCATGTTTTGGAGAGGATTGTGGAAGGACTTTGGACTTGGGTTAGAAGAGCCATTGAGCGTTAAGAGCTCTGTGGGATGTCCTGTGGAACTTGGAAGATAATATTGAGAGAAATGCAGAAGATGGAGGCCTGGCCTGTGAAGTTTCAGAGGGAATATTAAAGACTCTAGCAGGGCCATTTGCTGTTTTGGTTCTGGATAGCTGGTGCTGAAGAATCAGCTGTGATTAACAAGATACCAGAACTACTAAAGCGAAACTTTTCTGGCATACTTGATGCTGGTCAGTGGCAGCTAAAATATTAGCAGTGATTAAGAAGAGACCTGCATCACTGATGTGAAATCTTCTGGGAAGTATTTCCTGAGACACAGAGAAGCTGTGTTCCAGAGGTAGCCAAGGTTGTACCTCATACTGGCAGCCAGACTTGGTAATATTTGAGTGTCTCCGGGGTGGTACTGGTTTTGAAGGCATGAAGGGGTCATGGAGAGCAGCTGAGGCTTGACACTGTGAGAGTCTAGAATGGGCCATTGATGAAGCTGCAGCCTCAGTGGCAGTTGAAGGCCCAGGACAGAAGGGGTCAGGCAAAGAAGCTGAGGCTTGGCACCATGAAGAGAGCCTATAGGAGGCTATTGGTGAAAGTGCAGCCCAGTTGCAGCGAGGGACTCCAGCATTTTGGAGATGCCAGTACCATGGAATGACCACCAAGAACAGCAGCAGCAATGGAGTGGAGCCAGCTGGAGCCTAGAAGATAGGATTGCAGAGGGCAGAGCTGGAGAAGTGACTCAAACTCTTTGGAGGAGTCCAAATCATGAGTGAATTCCAGGTCATTGGACATTGAATTACTTATGCTTTTGGAGTTTGCTATTGCTTGTTTGAAACTGTGATAGTATCCCAGTTCTTCCCTCTTGAAGAAGGTATTTAATTTTGATTTTTAAAGGAGCCCATAGCTGAAAGACATGAACTTTTAAAAAGAGATTGGCTATTTTTCTTTATTCTTTATTTTATTTAAATATTCTAATTCATTTATTTTACATACCTACTGTAGTTTCCCCTCCCTCCTCTTCTGTTCCCTCCTGACTCCCCACCCCTCCTTCTCATCTATTCCCTCCCAGTCCACTCCTCCTCCACCCCCATTCAAAAGGGCACGGCCTCACTGGGCTTGAACAAAGCATAGCACATCAAGTTGAGGCAAGATCCAGTTCCTCCCTTGTGTCAAGGCTGGGCAAGGGTAATGGGAAGCAAGTTACCAAAAGCCAGCTAAGTTCCAGGGAGAGGTCCTGATCTCACTGCCTGGAGGCTCATAAACAGACCAAGCTACACAACTGTCACACACATGCAGGGGGTCTAGGTTTGTCCCATGGAAGCTCCCTAACTGTTGGTCCAGAGTGAATAAGCTTCCATGAGCTCAGGTCAGCTGTTTCTGTGGGTTCCCCAGTCATGACCCACCCACCCCCACCCCCGCCTCGTACAATCCCTCCTCCTCCTTCCACAAGACTACTGGAGCTCAGCCCAGGGCTTGGCTATGGATCTCTGCATCTGCTTCCATCAGTTACTGGATAGAGCATCTCTGATGACAATTAGGGTAGCCACCAATCTGATTCCAGTAGACGGCCAGTTCAGGCACCCTCTCCACTATACTAGGAATTTTAGCTGGGGTTCTCCTTATAGATTTCTGGGTGTTTCCTTAGACCAGGTTTCTCCCTAACCCCAAAATGCATGTCTCTTTATTACTCTTCCCAGTGGCCCAGCCTCTAACCTGCTCCCTGTACCCAACCTGCCCAACCCAGTCCCTCAAGTACCCATCCCTTCATTCCCTCCTCCCCACCCCCAGTTTACCCAGGAGATCTCTTCTTTTTCCCCCTCCCAGGGAAATCCATGCATCCCTCTTTGCCCCCCACCTTGTTATCTAACTAACCTCTCTGGGGCTGTGGATTGTAGGTTGGTATCCTATACTTTACTCCTATTATCCAGTTATGAGTGAGTACATATCATGACTGTCTTTCCAGGTCTGGGTTACTTCACTCAGAATGATTTTTTTTCTAGTTCCATACATTTGCCTGCATATTTCATGAGGTCATTGTTTTTTTTTTTTCAGCTGAGTAATACTCCATTGTGTAAATGTAACACATTTTCCTTATCCATTCTTTGGTTGAGGGGCATCTAGGTTGTTTTCAGGCTCTGGCTATTATGGATAATGCTGCTATGAACATGAGCAAGTGACCTTGTGATATAATTGAGCATCCTTTAGGTATATGTCCAAGATTAGTATAGCTGCGTCTCAAAGAAGATTGAGTTCCAATTTTCTAAGAAACCACCATATTGACTTCCAAAGTGGCTGTACAAGTTTGTGTAAGATAAAAGGGCCAGCCAAAGAATAAAACCAATTCCTGAGCACAAAATCTAACATTCTGACCCTGAACCAGTGAAAGAAACAAACTTTGGCCCTGGAACCAGAGCCACTGAAAGGAAAATGCCCTGGCTCAAAACTAGAGCCAAAAAGAAAAAAAAAAAAAGGTCCAGTGAAAGAAACAGTTTGGCTCTGAAACCAGCCAACTCTGCCCCTGACCAACTGAAACATGAAACCAACCAATCCCTGAGCAGGAAAACCAATCAATCCCTGAACAGGAAACCAACCAATCCCTGAGCACTCTGATCCCTAACACAGAGCCAGTGAAAGAAATACACCCTGGATCTGAAATCTGAGCCGTGGAAGAAACACTTTAGCCCTGAACTCAGGACCTAAGAAAAACACCCTGACTCTGAAAGCAGAGCCAAAGAAATACACTTTGGCTCTGGATCCAGAGCCACTGAAAGAAATATGCCCTGGCCCAAAACTAGAGGCAAAAGGCTTAAAAAGACCAGTGGAAGAAATACAGGTTGGTCCTGAAACCAGAGCCAACTCTGCCCCTGACCAACTAAAACTAATTCCTGAGCAGGGAAACTCACCAATCCCTGAGCAGAAAATATCACTGGGAAAACTCTGCCCCTAAGAAGCCCTCTGTTTGTTCAATTGCTGGCTGTCCTTTCCCACCCTGGCAGAGGCAGCCACTCTCCTGGACTACTCCTTCCCAAATGAATCTCTTTCTTAGAATAGTTTTGGGTAAAGATCTTTACTTGGTGAAGAAAAGAACCTTTGTTGAGACATTCTCTTAGGGGGGCTGAGAAGAAAAGCCAGAAGAAACAGTTACATCTGCTAGGACACTCCCTTGGGAATTGAGCAGAAAAAGTAGCTTTACTCCAGAGCCTGAGGAGATTGCTACATTTCTGCAGGGGCTTCCCCTTTAGCAGAGTGAAACAGAAGTAACATGTTTAGGTTTGTTCCTTGTATCTCTGATATCTCCAAGATTTTTTATCATGAAGTGGTGTTGGATTTTGTAAAAGGCTTTTTCAGCTTCTAATGAGATGATCATGTGGCTTTTTTTTTTTTTTTTACTTTGTTTTATATGGTGGGTTACATTGGTGAATTTTCATATGTTGAACCACCCCCTGCATCTCTGTATCTTGGTCATGGTGGATGATTTTTCTGATGTGTTCTTGGATTTGGTTTGCCAGTATTTTATTGAGTATCTTTACATCGATGTTCATGACGGAGATTGGTCTGTAATTCTCTTTCTTTGTTGCATCTTTGTGTAGGTGGGTATCAGGGTAACTGTAGCCTCATAAAAAGAATTTGGAAATGTCCCTTCTTTGAGGAGTATTGGTATTAGCTCTTCTTTGAAGTTCAGGTAGAATTCTGTGCTGAAACAATCTGGCACTGGACTTTTTTGTTATTGTGTTGGTACACTTTTAATGGCTGCTTGTATTTCCTTAGGGGTAATAGTTATATTAAATTGTTTATCTGGTCTTGATTTAATTTTGGTATGTAGTACCTATCCAAAAATTGCCCATTTCTTTCACATTTTCCAATTTTGTGGAGTAAAGATTTTTGAAGTATGACCTGATGATTCTCTGGATTTCCTCAGAGAATCTGTCTGTTGTTATGTCCCCCTTTTCATTCTGACTATTTGGATATTCTCTCTCTGCCATTTGGTTAGTTTGGATAAGGGTTAGTCTACCTTGTTGATTTTGTTTCATTGATTCTTTGCATTGTTCTTTTTGTTTCTACTCCTCCTGGGTGAGTTTGCTTCTAGAGCTT
Source organism: Cricetulus griseus (assembly GCF_003668045.3). Classification (NCBI taxonomy): domain Eukaryota; kingdom Metazoa; phylum Chordata; class Mammalia; order Rodentia; family Cricetidae; genus Cricetulus; species Cricetulus griseus. Next base: position 99,256,163 of record NW_023276807.1, read on the forward strand.
TCACGTGTGCTAAGTTACTAGTGCTAAGTCACTAGTGTGAGATTTCTCCAAATTTTTTATGTAGGCACTAATGCTATGAACTTTCCTCTTAGCACTGCTTTCATTGTGTCCCATAAGTTCGGGCATTTTGTGCATTCATTTTCATTGAATTCTAGGAAATCATTAATTTCTTATTTCTTCCTTGACCCAGTGGTAATTCAATTGAGAGTTGTTCAATTTCCATGAGTTTGTAGGCTTTCAGTAGTTTGTGTTGTTGTTGAATTCTAACTTTATCCCATGGTGATCCAAAAAGATACATGGAGTTATACTGATTTTATTGTATCCATTAAGATTTGCTTTGTAATGGAGTATGTGGTCAATTTTAGGGAAGGCTCCATGAGGTGCTGAGAAGAAGATATGTTCTTTTGTGTTTTGTGTTTGGGTGAAATGTTCCATAGATGTCTGTTAAGTCCATTTGAGTCATAACATCTTTAGTTCCCTTACTTCTCAAGTTTCTGTCTGGCAGGCCTGTCCATTGGTAAGAGTGGGGTGTTGGTCTCCCACTATTACTGTGTGGGGTTTGATGTATGATTTAAGCTTTAGTAATGCTTCTTTTACAAAAGTAGGAGCCCTTGTATTTGGGGCATAAATTTCAGAATTGAGACTTCATCTTGATAGATTTTTCCTGTGATGAATATGAAATATCCTTTATCTCTATTGACTAATTTTAGTTTGAAGTCTATTTTGTTAAATACTTAGGATAGCTACACCAGCTTGCTTCTTAGGTCCATTTGATTGGAAAACCTTTTCCCCATCTCCTTACTCAGAGATATGTTTGTCTTTGAAGTTGAGATGTGTTTCTTGTATGCAGCAGAAGCATGGATCCTGTTTTCATATCCATTGTTAGCCTGTGTCTTTTTATAGGTAAACTGAGTCCATTGATGTTAAGAGCTATTATTGACCAGTGATTGTTAATTCCTGTTATTTTTTTATTTTGGTGACAGTGGTGGTAGTGTGGTGGGGCTGTCGGTGTGTCTATGTGTGTTTTCCTTCTTTGGGTTTTGTTAGTGTGAGATTATCTATTGCCTGTGTTGTTATGAGTGCAGCTAACTTCCTTGGGTTGGGATTTTCCCTCTAATACTTCTGTAGGGCTGGATTTATGGATAGGTATGTTTAATTCTGCTTTTTTTCATGGAATATCTTGTTTTCTCTGTCCACGGTGAAGTTTTGCAGGGTATATTAGTCTGGACTGACATCTGTGGTCTCTTAGTGTCCAGGACCTTCTTTCTGCCTTTTAGAGTCTCCATTGAAAGTCAGGTGTAATTGTGACAGGTCTGCTTTTATATGTTACCTGGCCTTTTTCCTTTGCAGCTCTTAATATTATGTGGTGAGGGGACATTTTTTTGGGGTGGGTCCAATCAATTTGGTGTTCTGTAAGCTTCATACCTTCATAGGCATGCCCTTCTTTGAATTGGGAAAGTTTTCTTCTATGATTTTGTTGAATATATTTTTCTGTGCTTCTAAGCTGGAATTCTCCTTCTTCTATCTCTATTAGTCTTAAGTTTGGTCATTTCATGATGACCAGATTTCTTGGATGTTTTGTGTTAATAATTTTTTGGATTTCCATTATCTTTGAGCAATGAATCTATTTCCTCCACTGTATCCTCAATACCTGAGATTCTCTCATTTCTTGTATTCTGTTGGTAATTCTTGCATCTGCAGTTCCTGTTCACTTACCCAGATTTCCCATTTCTAGAATTCCCTCAGTTTGTGGGTTTTATTTTGTTTTTGTTTTGGTTTTTGGTTTTTTGAGACAGGGTTTCTCTGTAGCTTTGGAGCCTGTCCTGGAATTAGCTCTTGTAGACCAGGCTGGTCTCGAACTCACAGAGATCCTACTGCCTCTGCCTCCCAAGTGCTGGGATTAAAGGCATGAGCCACCACCACCTGGTGAGTTTGTGTTTTCCTTATTGTCTCTATTTCAATTTTCAAGTCTTGAACTGTTTCCTTCACCTGTTTAATTTTTTTCTTGGCTTTTTTGGCTTTAAGGGATTTATTGATTTCCTACAATTTTTGTTAGCCCTTTTCTCAGTTTTCTTTAAGGGAATTTTTCATTTACTATCATCTTCATAAAGTTATTTTAAAGGTTGTTTTTTCTGCTTCATCTGCATTGGGATGTTCCAGTCTTACTGTTGTAGGACCACTGGGTCCTGGTGCTGCCGTATTGCCCTTTATGTTGTTGCTTGTCTGCTATTTACCCATCTAGGTTTGAGATAGGTACAGGTGGTGATTCTTGTGAAGTCTTTGTTGGATGGTCCTTTTGTTCCTTTATTGTCTGTTTCCTTTATTGTCTTTTGGTCTGAATGGCCAAGGGTTCTGGTGGTTGTCTGGTCCTCAGGTCCAGTAGGGTTTTCTCAACAGGTTTGTGGGGGTTTGGGTGCCTAAATGCAGCATCTTCTCCAGTTCTTCTGGCTTATGTGGGCTTTACCTGTGCTTTAGAGTCTGTTCTTCCTACTGGTGTGGGTGGCCTTTGTGCCTATAGGGTCTGCTGTTCTTCCAACTGATGTAATTAATGTTTATACAGGGGCTTCTGACATTGCAATGGATGGTTGGCCAAGGGGAGGATGATGAGTTTGGGCAGCAGAGTGGGATGTAGAGATTACAAAGTCCAGTGGGTGTCAGGGGTGGTGGTGAAGCCTGCCTGCAGGTCTCTCACCTGCTGGCCAGCTGCTGGAGACTGCTCCAAAGAAGTGGAGATCCACCAGAATGTGGGGCTGGGCCTGGCTGCCTTGCTAGGGCTGAGATGGGAGGGATGTGCCCTGGGGCTTAGGGCCTAGACTTTGGGGGCTGTTTTGCTGGGAGAGCAGTCACTCACCTGTTCTTCCAACTGGTGTAGGTAGTTCCTGTCCTGACTTCCTTCAGTGATGAACAGCAATGCTGAAGTGTAAGCCTAATAAACTCTTTCCTCCCCAACTTGCTTTTTGGTCATGGTGTGTTATCACAGCAATAGAAACCCTAACAAAGACAGTGACTGTCCCTTTCCAGAGATGGCCAGTCTTCTCTGTTTCCATCAGCACGGTGCACACCCTATCAGGCTGTGCCAAATAAGTTAGGAGCTGCCTGAAGTCAGGGCTGTCTTTTCCAGAGTGACAGGGAGCTTAGGATCGAAGTGCTTTTCTTGAATTAATTAAGATTGCTCTCCCTCTAGCAGTTTTTACTCTCTGAAAATATCAGCCCAGCAGACAGCACTGCGATAATGTTTGGAGAACGCTGCAAGGCTTCATGTTACAAATTCTGGAGGAAGAGATCTTCTATATTTAGAGAAATAGTCCTATTTGTTGAAGAATGCAATACATTGTTTAGTATTCTAATAATACATTTCCACCAAGTCACAGGAAAGACATATTTGATCCTTCCAAAGTCATTTGATGCTGTTCCAAAATGGGCCCCTACAACTCTGCATTAAAATTCATAGGCTTCTGATGGAGTTTAATCACTCAGTACAAGATGAAAGGTTGGTGTGTCAGTATTAAGTACAATACATTTTACCTCACACAGAACTAGAACATTGTACCCCTGAAAATACACTATTTAAAATTCTCTATGGTTCTAGTTCCATTTTAGACAGCAGAGTTATTTCTAAGAGATTAACATTAAGTACAGGTGTGTATTTTCTTCACACATTAATAGAAACAATGTTGCAAACCATGAAATCTTATTAATGCTATGCTTCAAATAGAAGATGCAAACTTCAGAACACAGAGGGAACTTTGGTGGTAAGCTGGAGAACACATGGGTGTTTTATATAAGTGATGTCTTGTCCATAGGCAGACCCATGGGCTCACAGGAAGTGGGATTCAGTTACCTGAGCCTCTGCAGAAGCGTCCTTAAGCTTAGGTGTGGACAACTGTTTCTGGGTCACCTTGACTCTAGTCTTTGAGTTTTCATCTACATATCTAAGTGATTATGGACAAAGGGAGTTTTTACACAACAAATCTTTTCCTTTCATTAAAAACATGTTTTACCAATTGTGGTGGTTTGAAAGAAAATGGCTCCCATAGGCTCATAGAAGTGGCACTATTAGGAGGTGTGGCTTTGTTGGAGGAAGTGTGTGACTAGGGATGGGCTTTGAGGTCTTAAATGTTCAAGCTAGGTCTAGTATGACATTCATTTACTTCTTCTTGCCTGCCAGCTCCTTCCCCAGCATCACATCTGCCCGCATGCCACCAGATCCTGCCATGACAATAGACTAAATCTCTGAAACTGTAAGCCACCTCAAATTAAATGTTTTCCTTAAGAGTTTCTGTAGTGTCTTGTCATAGCAATAGAAACCCTAATTAAGACAATTAAGAAACCTTTGGTGACATACTTGAAAAACATGCATCTATTTTCCATTTAACTTATATTAATACAGTTTTCTCAAATATTTTTATGGATACACAGATTTTTAGTCAAGGAATACTCACTTTAGCTTCTATATGTGGAAATAGTTCCAGGTAAATGCCTTTCAAGTATTTGGGAAATAAAGTTGGGTGTTACCTTCGTCTTCACTTCAGTGTCTGCATTGAACGCCAGAAGTCTGGCGGCTATGGAGACAGTGTTGTTGTAAACTGTATAGTGGAGAGCAGCGTTTTGATATGCATCAATGGCGTTTGGGTCAGCACCATTCTCCAGGAGAATCTTTACACATTCCTCATGCTGGCGCTGTGTGGCCTGTGGGGATTGTCCCAGGGGAAAGACTGTCAACTATGGAAATTCCAGATAATCTTTCCACAAGTTTCACCAAAGTTACACTTCAATGCCAGAAATTCATTATTCAGGCAAAAAAAAAAAAAAAAAAGTTTTGAGACTGCTTTCTCATGTTTCCCAGGCTGTAATGAAACTCTCACATCTCAGGCTTGTGTCGAATCACGGTCCTTATGCCTCTGTCTCTGATAAGCCAGATACAGGCCCCACGTCTGCCTCCCACACCTGAACATCCGGGGACTGTACTAGCCCATCTACTGCTGCACTTGTTGGCTCCTAATTACCTTGATCAGAGCTGTACTTTCATCACGGTCTCGGGCTTCAATGTTGCAGTCATACCATAGCAAGAGGGCCACCATTTCTGACTGGCCATGAGCACAGGCATAATGCAGAGCCGTCCTGTGAAAGACAGAGTGCATGCCTGAAAACTATTCTACAGCGTTACGACGAGACTGCTGCGCAGGGACTGCATTCACCTTTCTTCTGAAGCAGAGTAGCCTATTGGAATTTCTTTCTTTCTACTTAGCAGTGCTGGGAATGGAGCACAGAGAAACCTGGATGACCCCAAACGAGATGACATCGCAACAGAGACAGTGGACAATTTTGTAAAGGAGATCTGGAAAGTGTTGGTGACTGTGGTCTGCCTGAAGTAGGGAGCACATTGGGAAGCAACATGGTTTTGATGGTCTCAAAGATGAACAAGCCTCTAGTGAATCATCTGCTTTGGCATCGAGGAAGCAACTAAAGTAATGAGGCGCTTGTGGGAAGTTCAGAGCATCACCCGCCCTGTGACGAGGACCGATGCTAATCAAACTGTACCGCCTGGGGGCCAGAAGAACTAAGCTGAGGCAGAAGAACTAAGTGAAGATGGCCACCCCAAAGAACAGACTGTGAAGAAAACCATGGAACTAGCCTCTCACTTGAGCTTCCATGTAAAGTCCCTCAGGAAATAACATGTATTCCTAGGTTCCCGTGGAATAAAATGGATATAGGATTTTTGTTGAATGGGTTTTGTGTCCTGGTACCCATAGCATTAGGAATTTTTCCATGTGCACATTTAAAATGCTGTGTATCTCAACTTTGCGGGTGAAATCACATTTAAATTGTCAATAAAATGCTCTCAGAGCAGAATTACATGGGGGTTGGAAACAACTAAGGTTTAAGTTTTGCTTTGCTTCTCATGAAGGATGCCTGGGCTCCAGACCCACCCAGGGTGTGCAGGTTTCGGGTGTTGAGGAGCCTGTCTGTGGTGGGAATTAAGCCCAGTGTCCCCGTGAAAGCGGACCTCAGCCTCCCTTCTCCTCTACCCTGAAGCCAAGACCGGGAAGATGGTGTTTCCTCTCCTTAGGCCCCACAGCCACCCCCCCCCCAACCTCACGCTCTCTGACCTCTTCTTCCGGTCCGTAATGTTCACGTCAACATCCCCAAACTCGAGCATCCTCTGCACTTGGGTTATGTCCCCCATGCTTGCGGCTTTGTGGATCTTTTTCACAGGCGTGTACCCAGTGAGGTACCACGGTGGTTCTTGGTTCTCGTGCCTAAAGCTCAGGAAGCCCCAGGGCGAATAGCCCTTGAAGAGCTTCTTCATGGCTTAGACTGTGGCCCTTCACCCTAGACTCCTGTTTATAATGCCTTACTCCCTCCCATTAGCAGTCTCAGAGCTCACAGTAACCCAGTCCCTCCTGGTCGCAGTCTTAGCCACTGCCAGTCCCGGTGTAGAGCCAACCAAGTCTTGGAATCGCGCCAGAATGCGCCCAAAGAGGAGCCCCAAGGTTTAACATCCCTCCACCTCTTAGGCAGTTGGCAGGACTGTCGTTGCCCAGCAACGCCACCCTTTGCGCATGCTCCAGGGGGGACCTCAAGCACCAATCACCCCAGGCAACCAACAGTGCTCAGTGCGCATGCCAAGCTCGTGAACTACTAGACCTTCAACGTCTCACAGTCTTGAAACGTAACTCCCTTAGAGTGGATCTTCAGGCTGCTGAAGACTAGTCTCAGAAGTCTAACTTTGATGAGGCCAGGATCTTGAGTGCCCAGCCAACCTGGTTGACACAGTTAGATCCTATCTCAATGAGCAAACAAATCCTTTCAGAATCTCCATACAGGGTGTTTACACCTTCCCACTCCCATCAGTAGTTGCAAGGGCAGAATACTGCTTTGGTGATTTTTCTTTTCTTCTTTCTTTCGTTTTTTGGCAAAACATTTTTTCTTTATTTTTTTCATTTTACATGCTAGCCCCAGTTCCCATCCCTCCCCTTCTCCAGCTCCCCCATCCTGCCTCTTACCCACTCCCTTAGGCCTCCCTCCCTTAGGTAGTTAATAATCTGGTATACCAAGTTGAGGCAGGACCAACCCCACCCCACGCCGCAATATCAAGGCTGAGCAAGGTATCCCACCATAGGAAATGGGCTTCAAAAAGCCCTGTCAAGTACCCAGGATAATTCCTGGTCCCCCTGCCAAGGTCCCCCCAACAGATCAAGCCACATAACTGTCATCCACATTCAGAGGGCTTTGTTCAGTCCCATGCAGGATACCCAACTGTCATCCCAGAGTCCTTGAGCTCCCACTAGCTCAGGTCAGCTGAGCTGACCCCAATCTGTGGTTTTCCCCAATCATGATCTTGACCCCACTCCCTTGCTCACATGATACCCCCTCCTCTCTTCAACTAAGCTCCAGGAGCTCATTCCAGTGCTTGATTGTGAGTCACTGCATCTGCTTCCATCAGTTACTGGATGAAGGTTCTATAATTACAGTTGATTGGTTGTTTCTGAACAGTGATTCGTGGGCAATTGCCTTTGCTCAGTTTTCAGGGGGAATTGATAATCAGTTTCCAGCTCATAGACTGTTACAATTTACTCTAATGCATCCTTTTATATTTCCCAAAATTGTAAAAAGCAGTTCTATAAAAATGCTGTGTTAGTTTTTACTGATGGTTCTTCTAATAAAAGAACAGCTTATGTTATTGGTGAAAAAATATGTAGAACAGATGATTCTGGCTTCAGTTCAAATAGTCAAATTACGAACTGTTGCAACGTCTTTTCAGCTCCTAGTAAATGATTTAATTTGTATACTGATAGTCACTATGTCTTTAAGGCTCTTCAGGTGATAGAGACAGTTCCGTGCATAGGAACCAGTAACTGAGCAGGTTAAAATATTTGAGCAAATTCAGAATGTTATTCACCTAAGAAAATTGCCATGTTTTGTGGGTCACATTGGAAGCCCATTCAGGCCTTTCCCTGCCTACTGGCTAAAGGGAGCAAGTCAAAGGACTGATTGGCAAAGTGGTTGATTTGTCTCAGAGAAAACTCTGTGGTCTCATAACTTTCATCACCAAAACAAAAGTTTAAGAAAACAATTTGGCTTAACCAGAGAGACCGCTTGCCAAATTATCAAACAATGCGAAGGGTGCCCACAGTATCTACCTGTGGCTAATTTAGGATTGAACTCTCGAAGCCTACTTTCTAATCCTTTATGGCAAATGGATGCTACTCATATTACAGAATTTGGCAAGTTAAAATATGTGCACATGGCAATTGATAGATATTCAGGTTTCTAAAAATGTTTTGCTTACATGGGAGTTTCAAAAATGATAAAGAACAGACATGGATCTGGATATATTGGTAAGGCATTTCAGCTATTTTGTACTCAATAGAAAAATGATCAGAAAACAGGTGTTCATTGTAATCCTCGGGGATGAGGAGTTGTGGAGCACACTCACAGCTCCTTGAAAATGTAACTTCAAAAGATTAAAAAAAAGGAGGGGGGAAGTAATGTCTCCAGTCTCCACATAATACATTCGACAGAGGAGAAGACCAGATCCTGCCCTCTTTCCTTTAGGCTAATCTCCTTTAGGCAAGGCATTCCAAGGTGTGGCTTTGTTGGAGTGGGTATGGTGTGTCATTGTGGAGACAGGCTTTGAGGTTTCCTATGCTCAGGATACCAGTGTGTCAGTCAACTTCCTGTTGCCTGCAAGATGTGAGACTCTCCAGTACCATGTCTACCTAAGTGCTACCATGTTCCCTGTCATGATGATAATGGACTAAACCTCTGAAATTGTAACCAAGCCATCACAAATGTCACAGCAATAGAAACCCTAAGTAAGACACCATTCTGCTGGGTTACCCATCAGAACAAGCTGATAGATAAGACCACATTGCCGAAGATATTTGTACTGGCTGGTTTTGTGTGTCAACTTGACACAAGCTAGAGTCATCAAAGAAGAAGACTTAGTTAAGGAAATGCCTCCCTAAGATCCAGCTGTAAGGCATTTTTTTCATTTAGTGATCAATGGGGGAGGGCCCAGCCCATGGTGGGTGGTGCCATCCCTGGGCTGGTCGTCCTGGGTCCTATAAGAAAGCAGGCTGAGCAAGCCATGGGAAGCAAGTCAGTAAGCACACATCCATGGTCTCTGCATCAGCTCCTGCCTCCAGGAGCCTTCCCTGGTTGAGTTCCTTTGGTAATGAATGCAATGTGGAAGTTTAAAACAAACCTTTCCTCTCCAACCTGCTCTATGGTCATGGTGTTTCAATACAGCAACAGAATTTCTAACTAAGACAATACTACACACCTTTGATGCAAGATATTGAGAAATCAAACTAGAACTTAGCTTGGTAACTTCCTCCCTGTTGGCTAATTTCTATAGTGCTGAAAGGTACTGTGCAAGCTGTTGGAGGAGAAAAGGCATCAATTATCCAGATGTGAACTCTATGAACTGTACAATACTAACCCCCAAGGCAAGGAGTTCCCACTGATGTAATGGTGGCATAACTGTTAAGGTAGTAACAAACCACTTGCTGATTGGATTTGAGGCTCACTCCACAGGTTCTGTAAAGCCAGTCAAAAACCCATGGTTGAAGAGGCTGTAGGCCCCTTTGAGGAAACTTACTAGAGTTGTTTAGCTAAAGAGACCTGACACCAACTGCCTTCTAAATATTTATATTTACACTCATAGACAAAGGCTACATCCCTAGCCAGCTGTTCCCAGAGAAGTTTCCCTTTACAATGAACTTCGGTAAATGTAGAGAGTCAGTGACTTCTCAAGGTACTGAGAATAAGTGACAGCTAAGGGCTGGGCTCTAAACAAAACCTACACTATTCCTTCTAAGATTCAGGAAATATTAGAAAAAGGGAGCACAAAGAATTTAAGAATGAGAAGACAGGGAGAAGGGCTAGAAAATGCTATGTTCTGGGCATGACACAGCCATTGTAGTCAATGTGGTATTTTGAATGAGAATTGCTTATAGGCTCCTATATTTGAATACTTAGTCATCAGAGGTGGAATTTTTTGGGAAGTATTAGGAGGTGTGGCCTTGTTGGAGGAAGTATGTCCCTAGGGGTAAGCTTTGGGGTTTCAAAAGCCCACACCAGACCCAGTCTCTCTCTGTCTCTCTGTCTCTGTCTCTGTGTCTCTGTCTCTGTCTCTGTCTCTATCTCTCTCTGCCTGCTGCCTGCCAATCAGGATGGAAAGCTCCAGCACTATGTCTTCATGCTGAACATGGTAGAACCCACTGAAACTGTAAGCAAGCCCCCAATTAAATGTTTTCTTCTGTAAGAATTGCCTTGATCATGGTGTATTCTCATGTCAGAACAGTAACTAAGACATAGTTTCACAGCAACTGTGGTTGCCTACATTGGGCCTGTACAAGACTGGGTTTTGTAGCCACTAAGCATGAAAAGAAAAGTTGCTGCACTATTGGCTGACTACTGGTGGATTCTGAGAAGGAGGCAATCATTGTTTTCACACTCAGATTGTATCTTTTCTCTTGAGTTAAATCTGTATGGAAATGCCCTCACAGACACATGTAGAGGTGTGTCTCCTGGGTGATTTTAAATTCTGTTAAATAAGGTCAGCTGTCGTAGAATATTTTTTTTCTTTTTATTTTTTTAGTTTATATATGTGTATATGTTTATATTTATATAAAAAGAGCAATAATGGCAATATGTTATGCATCAATAGCAGCAACAGCTTTTCCAGGTTCTGTAGTCCTTTGAACAAAATTGTAGAAACATCCAGCACACTCTATTTTTAAAAAAACAGAAAACAAACAAAAACAAAAAAAACAAACAACAACAACAAAAAAGTAAAAAACAAAATCCCAGAAGACAGCACAGTTCTGTTATTCTTGTGGTACTTGGCACCATTTTTTTTTTAATTAGTTTCTCTGTCATCATCTGGGAGGAAACCATTCTGAGCAACATCATTAAAAACAGCTCTGATAAAGCACGGTCACTACTGTGTATTATAAAGCAGGTCCACATATGAGTGAGTACATATCATGTTTGTCGTTTTGTGATTGGGTTACCTCACTCAGAATGGTTTCTTCGAGTTCCATCCATTTTTCCTGCAAATTTCAAGATTCCATTGTTTTTTTCTGCTGATTAGTACTCCATTGTGTAATTTACCACAATTTCTCTATCCATTCTTTGGTTGGGGGGCATCTAGGCTGCTTCCATTTTCTGGCTATTACAAATAATGCTGCTATGAACATGTTGAACATATGTCCTTGTTATATGAATGTGCTTCTTTTGGGCATATGCCTAGGAGTGGAATTGCTGGATCTTGTGGTAGACTGATTCCCATTTTCTTGAGGAGTCGCCATATTGATTTCCACAGTAGCTGTACAAGTTGGCACTCACATCAGCAGTGGAGAAGTGTTCCTCTTTCTCCGAATCCTCTCCAGCATAAACTGTCATTGGTATTTTCGATTTTAGCCATTCTGACAGGAGTAAGATGGTGTCTCAAAGTTGTTTTGATTTGCATTTCCCTGATGACTAAGTAGAATATTATTTTAAGGTTGTGACTTTTGTTTATGCCACATTTGTTTAACTCTGTGAAGCTATGTTACTGTGCTTGCCTAAAACACCTGATGGTCTAATAAAGAGCTGAATGGCTGGTAGAGAAGCAGGAGCAAGGATAAACAGAGTATAAATAGGAGGAATAAGGTAGAGAAGAAGCAGTAAGAGAACAAGGAGAGGAAGGCATCAGGGGCCAGCCACTGAGTGAGCATCAAAGTAAAAACTACACAAGAAAGATAAAAGCCCAGAGGGAAAAGGTAGATGAGTTAATTTAGGATAAGAAAAGCTAGCTAGCAACAAGCCAAGCTAAAGCCAAGCATTCGTAACTAAAAGTAAGTCTCTCTGTGTGATTTATTTGGGAAGCTGGGTGGTGCCCCCTACCCAAAAAAGCCAAAAAAGTAAAACATCACACAACAAAATGGTACACCAACATGGAGCTCAGATATCCATCTAGAGCCTGAGAAGTCTGGAAAAAAGACACAGGGGCACTGTGTTCAGCCAGCAGTGCTAAAGGGAAGCTAGAAACAGCAAGCTAGTGTTAGACCCCCGGAAACTCAAGTATCCAGGGTCCCAGTCCACATTCGAGGTCACCCCAATCACCAGGCAGATTCGAGAGCTTGCTGCAAACTGCACGAGGCTTTATTGTAATTTAACGAGCTAACCACATGGCAGATGGCTAGAAAAGACGGCTCCTAGGGTCTCCCAAGAGATCTTATAGGACAGCGTAAGGGGAGTCTCTAGGGGTACGCACAGGCTCACGATTGGTGTGCCTCCAGGCTTGGAGGGCTTGCCCTGTGTTGATTGGTCAACTGGTTGTTATGGCCCATAGGCCCTCCCAGGGTGGTTGCTATGCTCTCTACGTCATTGCTGTGCGCTTGTCCGTAAAGCACACCCAGGGTCGTAAAGCATAGCGCCACCAGCTAACTTCTGATTGGTTCCTTGTCACGAGGCAGGCATCTGACTTTCTAGTGTCTAGAACAAGGTCATAGAAGCACGTACTCGATCGTTATGGCTGCCAAAAGGGAAGCTGGTCCCTTCACTAGGAGCTGGAGAGATGCCTTAGAGGTTAAGAGCATGGCCTGATCTTCCAGAGTTTCTGAGTTCAATTCCCAGCAACCACATGGTGGCTCAGAGCCATTTATTCTGAGATCTAGTGCCCTCGTCTGGCCTGCAGAGAAACAGCAAGCTAAGTAAAAAGTGGTTTGTGGCAATGTAGGTGCTGGCTTTCATAGCTAGAACCGTTTAATGCAGTTCTCAGTCATGGAGCTCTAGCCTTGGCTTTTCCAAACTGAGAAGTGAACAGAACCAGCTGGTAGAACTGCACACAGAGGACCCAGTTGTAGCGTGTAGCTTAAAAGTTTAAAGTTTGCTCATGTGGTCAAAAAAGACTAGAGATATGCAGTAAAAGAGATCCAGATGGAAAAAACTCTAAACAGGTTCCAGTGTGTTTTACAATGTGTCTAGGCTTAAGAAGGAAAGAAAAAGGGTATGGACAGTCATAGAAAGAAAGAAATAGTTTAAAAGTAATAAAACAAGGTACTTAAAGAGAGAGTTAACGTGATAAAAAAGAGTAAGCCACATAAAGATGGGAAATACACAGGGAGTCAGGATCCTGTATGCTATTGTGTTGATTTTGAATTTTTTGATTGCTGAGAAGCAAAGGACAGCTGCTAAGAGACCTGGAATTGAAGGAGGGACTATGGAATTAAACCTGTTTAGATATTTTAAGAATGCTTTAACTTTTAAAAAGTCAAAAATGTTTTGGAGAAGCGATTTTGCTTTTTTTTCCATGGGAAAACAACAGATTTGTTCCAGGTTGGTATGGATCTGTTTTGACAGGTGTATCTATCAACAAAGGTTATAGCTGGTCTTCTCAGGACTTGGTCATTACCTCCAATTTTTCTTAGGGGCCCTAAAGATACTTCCCCCACATTCAGCAGGAAGCAGTCTTGCCCCAACCTTCGGGGAATCACTCGAGCTCACACCCCGATGTGTGAGTCACCAAAGAACCTAGAACGGAAGGGTCAGGGGGAACAAAGAACGACCGCAAGACAGGTTTCTGATCAAGCTGCAAATTTTTATTTTTCACAGGGACCTTATATGGGGGTGCCAAGCGGGGAGCTTGGCAGGCAGGGAGAGGTCGTTTGAGGCTACTTGCCTGATAACCAGGCTGAGGAATGTCCCAGTGCTTGAGTCCTTGAGGGTGCAGGAGGTTACCAAGGTCGCAGGGTGCAGGTGTTAGTGGGTTAGAAAGGGGGGAAGGGTTGCTAGGTAACCTGACCATGAAATGTATCTTTCCTTCTATAAGCTACTACATGAGCCCAGACATTATGTATCAGGGAAGAAAGGATTGAAGGCAGCTATTCTAGTAATAGTGTGTTTATACTGGCAGCTTCTGCCCAAGTCTCTTACAGGTCCAAGATTACTTTTGCCATGGCCCCCAACACAGTCTAGAGAAAATAGTACCCACATTCCCAAGAGAAATGGTGTGTGTGTGTGGTCTTTGGTTATTTTGTGGGTCATGGATGTTTGTTATAATTTAAGGGAATATAAGAATATAGAATAAAAAGACGACTATTAGTCTCAGATATTTTGCTTTGGCATGGCTTTTAGTATATGGATACAAACTCAAAGTCAATTTTGTTACACTGTAGGTGTATGTCCCCTCTTGTTAAAATGACTTTCTTATATTGATACAAATTTAAGGTCCTTTTTGTTGCAACATGCTGTATATATGTTTCTACTCTTGTTTAAAGGATTTTTGTATATTGATACAGATCTAAGGTTATTTTTATTACAACATATTGTACATATGTTTTTGCTCTTATTTAAGGTATTGTACCTAGGCAGTTAATTTGAAAATGCCAGGTAAAATTCCAGTTTTTGAAAACTATTATTAGGAACTAGTTTGAATAATCAAGAAACACAGTTCAGTATTTAGTAATCTATGATAGTCAAATTTGTAGATATGTTATATATTCTTTTAAGATCACATGGAGATATATTTTAAATAAATAGTTGATCTTCAGACTTTTCAAAGACCTACAGAATGTGGCATTTAAGATGTATTGATAACTTAGGGATTTTTATGACAATGAGACCCATCTGCTCCTGGCAGCACCAATTTACTGCAGAGATGATGGGCATTGAAGAAACTCCTTATGGAGTTTACTTTCAATGTGTCAAGGCTAGCCATTTGGGCAAGAAGTTGCTTTTGCTTGGACTGCTTGACAGTATGTTGTATTAACTGGACATTCAGAACCCACAGGAAAGTGACCACTGAACTTTGCCAAAACAAGGCAGGGTGGTCCTTCAGGGTTTCTGCTTCACAGAAGAAACTGCCAAACATTCTGCAGGGAGTCTTCCAAATTTCCTGCTTCACTGAAAAGTGTGCCAGATACAGGGGGTCTATGGGCTGAAGATGGATTCCCCGATGTTGCAAAGGAACTTTGGGTGACTGTACAGGCAGTCAGACGTCTCTGTCATTTCTAGAGTTGTTGTAAGTCATTTGCAATGCATTTTTTGTTTACTTAAATAATAATATACCCTTCTGTGCCTTTGACAGAGTTGAAAACTAGATATTAAAGTTGTAGTTTTTCTTAGCTATGATAGAAACTAAGTTAGGTATAAAACTTTGGATTCACTAAGATACATAATGTAGTATTTTCTCTGACTTTGTTAAATGCAAATGGACTGAATATTGTAAATTAATTCTTACTTGATAACTGTTTGTTGTATAGTTTACTATGCTAAAGTTAAAATCTTTCTTTTTATTTAGACAAAAAGGGTGAAATGTAGAATTTTTTTAAGGTGTGTGACTTGTTTATGTTGCACTTGCTTAACTCTGAAAGTTATGATTCTTTGCCTGTCTAAAATACCTGATGGTCCTAATAAAGAGCTGAATGGCCAATAGTTAGGTAGGAGCAATGATGGGCGGGGCTGCCTGACAGAGAATATAAATAGAAGGAGAGACAAGGAAGAGGGAGAAGCAAGGAGAGGAGGACTTCAGGGGCCAGCCACCCAGTCAGCCATGGAGTAAGAGTGAAAGTTAAGATTACAGAAGAGGAAGATAAAAAGCCCAGAGGAAAAAGATAGGTGGATTTAAGAAAAGGTGGCAAGAAATAAGGCAAACTAAGGCCAGGCATTCATAACTAAAAATAAGCCTCCATGTGTGATTTATCTGGGATCTGGGTGGTGGGCCTGCCCAAGAGTCAAAAAACCAAAAGAGCAAAAACGTGTAGAACATATAAGAGCCAGAGATATGGCTAGGCAGGTAGGGTATTTGCCACCAAACTTCAGGACCTGAGTTTGATTCCCATACATGATAGGGTGATAGGAGAGAATCAATTACTGCACATAGTCCTTTAGCCTGCACAAGACACCATGGTAACACACACACACACACACACACACACACACACACACACACACACACTTTAATAAAACTGAAAAAAATGAAAGAGACTCAAATTAGTAAAATCAGAGATAAAAAGGGAGCCATTATAACAAATACCAGTAAGACTCAGAAAACATTAAAACACATACTTCACTAAATTAGAAATTTATAAAAGAATGGATGATGTGACCAAATTAAACCAAGACGTGATAAACAATTTAAACAGATATATCAAAGCAGTTAGACCAAAACAGAGATCATATTGAAAAGACTCCTTTTGGAAAGAAAAAGAGCTCAGTGGCGGGAGAGATGGCTCAGAGGTTAAGAGCACTAGCTGCCCTTGCCGAGGTCCAGGCTTGGTTCCCAGCACTAAGAAGCGGTAGTGAACACAAAGTCCCACCACTAACCAAGAAGCTGTTCGAAACGGATAGCTCCTGGGAAACAGAGAATCGGTTTTCTCCAATGGAGTGACAATCACACTCCAGGTCAGGGCCTATGCTCATGGGGATTTGGCCAACACAAAAAAAACGGACTCCATGTGTGTTTTTATATGTGTGTTTTGTTGTGGTTTTTCATTTTCTCGTTGTCGTTGTTTCTCTCTCTCTCTCTCTCTCTCTCTCTCTCTCTCTCTCTCTCTCTCTCTCTGTGTGTGTGTGTGTGTGTGTGTGTGTGTGCTTTTGTTTGTTTATTTGGTCTGGTTTGGGATGTTTGGGTTTTTTTAAGTAAGGAAAAAGTATGAAATGGGGGTGCCTAGATAAGGGGTATCTGGAGAAGTTACTGTGGGGGGAAAGAATATAACTAAAATATATGACACAAAAATCAATTTTAAAAGATTTCAAATGAGCATATTAAACTTTCACATTCACAATGAATAAATAAATCTTTTTGGTTGAAACACTTCTGTTGGCAATATTTTAACAAACTGAAATGTAAAGGAACAAAGGAGATTGCAGAGGAGTTCAAAGATACAGAGTAACACAAATGATGAAGTCTTAAGCAAAAAGGTAAAAATAAAAGTAGTAAGAACTCACTGCTTTTCTTCCTTGAACATAGACTCCATTTCTACAGAACATCCTCATCAGTGTTTTCGAGTGTCAGATTGTTTTTGTTTTTGTTTAAAGCAAATGAGAAGTGACTTATGTGTCATGGAGTTCTTCCCACTTTGGGACTATAGGCTTAATTGTGTAACTTTGTTTAGTCTTTCTAGAGTATAGAAATATACTCTAAACTACCAATTTAATACATAAATAAATCTTTTCAAAATCCTAAAGTCCTTCCTGGGCATTGGTGGCACATGCCTTTAATCCCAGCACTTGGGAGGCAGAAGCAGATGGATCTCTGTGAGTTCCAGGCCAGCCTAATCTACAGAGCAAGTTCCAGGACAACCTCCAAAGCAATACAGAGAAACCCCGTCTTGAAAAAAAAAATTAAAACCCATGCCCAGATAGACTCACTGGTGAATTTTTCATGGACGAATTAATACTAGTGTTTCTCAAACAATTCCATAAACAGGAAAAACCAGAATGCTAGTAACATCTTTTATGAAGCCAAATTATCCTGATACTAAAATGCAATGGAGGCATAACAAAAAAGAAATAAAATTACACACCAAATCTTCCTGATGAACATCGATGCAAATATTCCCAATAAAGCACTTGCAAATCTATGGTAATGCCACATATGGAAAGAGAGTCAAACTCCTGCTATCATTCACCCAAGAGTGGACCCAATACACTCAGGAAAAACTGTGGTCTCTCTTGTTCTAGCTATAGTTAAATAAAAAGGAAATGAATTCTTAGAGTGTTGATCCAAGAGAAGCGGAGAGACATCCAGAGCAATGGCATCTTCTCTCCGAGGTGAACAGAACAGCAAATATGGAAACAGCAAGACATGAGGGGCTTTTGTCTTACTCCATCTCTCACCAGGGTCTCAAGAGGCAGAAAGTTGTTTCTCTGGTGCTGCTGACTCAGAGCAGCACAGAATGGCACCACTGGGTATTACCAACCTATACCCATATTCTGCTTCCAGCATGCGTTGTGAAGGGGTATTGGAAATATTGGAAAGCTCCAGGCTAGCCAGCCAGGGCTACATAGTTTCCAATGCCCCTTCTGTCTATGGCATACATTCTTAGACCTGGAGACTACACTGTGCACACACATATTGTTCTGAGTCAGGACCATGTGACAGTCATAAAGGAGAAATAGGGAATATGGTTGAACCAGAGCTGCACATTCGGTTGAGTTCGTAGGACTGAATTACACTGGAAGTCCAGAATCATTGATTACACTGTTTTCCTTAGAAGTCAGTTAATTCTGAATAGGTTGATTACATGATATGTAAGCAGAATGAGTACACGGCTATAAATAATCTCACATATATTATTTACTTAATTACATCATGCACGAAAGATTGACTTATAAGTGAAAACTTTCAACAGCATTTCTCAGAAAAAAATTTCTCACACAAACTGAGTTTAAGAACATTTCAAAAACATGGTATGTGCTGGGCATGGTGATACTTGCTTTTCCCAGCAGTCAGGATGAAGAAGCAGGAAGACCTCCATGATTCTGGGGACAGCCTGGTCTACATGGAAAGCTCCAGGCTAGCCAGCCAGGGCTACATAGTGAGACTCTGTGTCAACAAACAAACAACCCCAAACAGACAAGAATTAAATCACTCCAAATCATTTCACCACGATCAAATTGGCTTTATTCAAAACATGCAGGGATAGATTAATATATGCAAAATCAATTCATGTTTCTCGCATCACATAAATGGACTGAAGGACAAAAGTCATATATTTATTTAATAGATTTGCAAAAGGCTTGACAAATTTGAACATTCCTTCATAATAATAAAAAAATCTGAAGAAGCTGAGAATAAAAGGATCGTATCTCAATCTAATTGGTTACTTTTCATTGCTGTGATGAAACACCATAACCAAGACAACTGATAGAAGGAAGCATTAGGTTGGGCTTACGTTTTCAGAGGGTTACAGAAGGAAAACCTAGGGCTCATATCTCAAACAGTAAGCAGGAGGCGGAGAGGGATAGTTCAAAATGGTGAGTCTTGAAATCCAAGCCTGCCCTGGTGACATAATTCCTCTAGCAAGGTCACACCTCCTAACAGCCACCAACCGAGGACAAAGTATTCAAATATAAGCGTCTGGGACTGTTCTCATTCAAACCACCAAAATAACAAGCGCTATCTATCACAAGTGTACAGCCGGGATTGTGCTAAATGGAAAGAACTCAAAGTATTTCCATTAAAAGCAGGAACAAGACAGGGTGTCCACATACTCCACTTTTATTCAAAATAGTCCCTGAAGTCATAGTTGAAGAATAAAGCAAGTTTAGAGAGTGGCAGAGCACACCAGGAAGTGACACGGTGGCAGCAGGTGGCTAGAAGCATCAACAGCAGTGTCTTCCAGAAACTATCTTAAGAAGTCCCTCTGGGAAAGAGCACCTGTGTCCCAGCCAGCACCAAGTGTCATCCTCTGTAGGAGATACCTTGCCGTATCAGTGACCACCAGAACCTCAGACCCACCTGCATCTAGAGGAGCAATCAGCAGAGCCTGGCACTGCTTACACCCAGAGGAGCAGTCACCAGAGGCTCTACCCTGCCTGCACCTAGAGGAGCAATCAACAAAGACACAGCCACCAACTGCACCAACTGGAAGAAGACGGATCCCCTGGAGCACACGCTTCACCTGTACCATTGGAGGAAGAGATGGGGGGTGGACAATAGTATAAGAATACACTGAACAACATAAAAAGCAATATGGCACCACCAGAAATTAGTGGTTGTAACACCAAGACCTGAACATCCCAACGCAGATGAAGCAGAAGAAAATGGCCTTAAAAATAACTTTATGAAGATGATTGAGGACATTAAAGAGGAAATGAAAAATTCCCTTTAAAAATGGAGAAAAAAAATTGGAAGAAATCAATAAATCCCTTAAAGAAAACTAAGAAAAAGCAATCAAACCGGTGAAGGAAACAGTTCAAGACCTAAAAGCTGAAATGGAGGCAATAAAGAAAAAACAAACTGAGGGGACTCTTGAAATGGAAAATCAGAGTGAATGATCAGGACCTACAGATACAAGTATAAGCAACAGAATAAAAGAGATGGAAGAAAGAATCTCAGGCATTGAAGATATAACACAGGAAATAGACTCATCAGTCAAATAAAATGTTAAAGCCAACAAATTCTTAACACAAAATATCCAGGAAATCTGGGACACCATAAAATGACTGAATGTAAGAATAGTAAGGATAGAAGAAGAAAAAGACTAGCTCAAAGGTACATAAAATATATTCAACAAAAATCATAGAAGAAAAATTTTGCAACTTAAAGAAGGATGTGCTTATGAAAGTACAAGCAGCTTACAAAACACCAAATAGGCTGGACCAAAAAGATTCCTTTGCCACATAATAATCAAAATAATAAACATACAGACTAAAGAAAGAATATTAATATCTACAAGGGAGGAAGGCCAGGTAACATATAAAGGCAGGCCTATCAGAATTACACCTAATTTCTCAATGAAAACAATGAAAGCCAGAAGGTTTTCACTCACATAGACAGAGAAAAAAAAGATATTCCATGATAAAACCAGATTTACACAATACCTACCCATAAATCCAGCCCTACAGAAAGTTCTAGAAGGAAAACTCCAAGCCAAGGAAGTTAACCAAACCCACAAAAACACAGGCAATAGATAATCCCACATCAGCAAAATCCAAAGAAGGGAAAAACACACACAATACTATCACCACCAACAACAAAAATAATAGTAACTAGCAATCACTGGTCATTATTATCCCTTAATATCAATAGATTCAATTTGACTATAAAAATACACAGGCTAACAGATTGGATTCAAAACCAGAATCCATCCTTTTGCTGCATACAATAAACACATTTCAACATCAAAAATAGATATTGCCTCAGAGTTAAGAGTTGGGGAAAGATTTTCTAATCAAATGGACCTAAGAAACAAGCTGGTGTAGCTACCTTAATAGTTAACAAAATAGACTTCAACTAAAATTAATCAAAAAGAGATGGAGAAGGTTATTTCATATTCATCACAGGAAAAATCCATCAAGATGAAGTCTCAATTCTGAACATTTATGCCCCAAATACAAGGGTTCCCACTTTTGTAAAAGAAACATTGTAAAGCTTAAATCACACATGAAGCCCCACACACTAACAGTGGGAGACTTCAACACCCCCACTCTCACCAATGGACAGGTCTGCCAGACAGAAACTGAAAGACCCCTGCCCCTTAGCTCTCTCTCCCTCGCTCTCACACTCTCGGTGACACGCCCACGTGCACGTGCACCCACACGCCCGGCCGCCGGCGCCCTCCTAAGCTGGTCCACCCTGGCGGGGCCCGAGCCCCCGGCCCGCCCGCCTGAAACCGCGCCCCGGGGCTGGGGCCGAGCGAGGAGCCCGTGAGGCGACGAGAGGGCGAGTGCCAGGCAGGTGGCCCGGGGCCCCGCCCCCCGCGCCCCCGCCCGATGGGGAACGCTCCGTCCCAAGGATATCTATGGTCAGCCATCTGGACGCGGAGGGAGGAACTGCCGGGTCTGTTGTAGCCACTGTGTACCCAAGATAAGATAGAGCCAAGGCAGCTTCGCCTGATTAACAGACCTTGAGAACATGCTGACTTGAAATAACTCTGTACCTCATTTAAATTGTCCAATAGAATCCCTGTAACTATGCTTTTCGCTTCTGTACTGTGCTTTTTGCTATATAAGGACCCCTCTCCCTTGGCTTGGGGCCTTGGCCTCACAGAAGCTAAGTCGCCCCGGGTACCCGTGTCTCCAATAAAGCCTCTTGCTGTTTGCATCCAAGTTCGTGGTCTCGCTGATTCCTGGGTACGGGTCTCCTTCTATGAAAGTACCTCTTCTGGGGTCTTTCATTTGGGGGCTCCTCCGGGATTTGAGACCCCCGCCCAGGGACCACCGACCCACGTCTGGGAGGTAAGCGTTGTGCGGATCCGCTGTCTTGTCTTGTCTTGTCTTGTCTTGTCTTGTCTGTCTGTCTGAATCCGTCTTATGAACTGCGCTTGCGTCTGTAGTACACAGCTGCGTACATCTGTATCTGGCGGCTCCGAGGAGGAACTGACGAGTTCGGACTCCCGACCGCGGCTCCAGGAGACGTCCTGGTAGCGTCTGGAGCCTCAGTGGGCTCACTTCTGTTTTCTGACTAGGGTAGATGCCTAGGCATCTTCCCAATCTGTTTGGGGAAGCCCCTCAGGCTGAGGGATTTTCTATCCTCATCGGGGACGAGGAAGGGAGGCCCCCTTCTTCGGCCCCATCTGAAGTTTTACTTTCGACTTTGCGTCGAAACCGCGCCGCGAAAGCCTGTTCTGTGTTGTTCGGTCTTTGTCTTGTAACCATCATTTGTGTCCTCCTAGGTCTAGAAACTATGGGGCAAACTGTCACCACTCCTTTGTCCCTAACACTCTCGCACTGGAGAGATGTGCAGGATTATGCTCATAACCAGTCTGTTGATGTGCATAAACGCAAATGGATTACTCTTTGTTCCTCAGAATGGCCAACCTTTGACGTGGGCTGGCCGCGGGATGGTACCTTTAACCCCCAAACTATATTTCAGGTGAAGGAGAAGACTATGGATCCTGGACCACGTGTGCATCCCGACCAGGTGGCATACATAGTCACTTGGGAGGCCTTGGTTCAGGACCCTCCCCCCTGGATACGTCCTTTCCTACACCCCAAGGGCCCCTCCTTCCTTTCCCCCTCTAACCGCTCCAGCCGACGCACTCCCTCGGCCCCTACCCTTCCCAATCCCTTGACACCCACTCTTCCCCAGCTCCCTCCCCATTCCAGCCTTTACCCTACAGCGGTAAAAGACGCTAAAGCTGAAGAAAAGAAGACACCTGAGGTACTCCCCCCGGGAGAAGACCTGTTGGTTGACCTACTGACTGAGGAACCCCCGCCATATCCGGCACCGCCGCCGCCCCCGCCAGAGGCAGAAGCGGCCCCCGCCGCCTCAGCGGAGGCGGCCCCGGCTCCCCCACCTGACCCTTCCCCAATGGCTCACCGACTGAGAGGTCGTAGGGAGCAGCCCGTTCCAGATTCAACCACTTTGCCCCTCCGAACTGGACTGAATGGCCAACCTCAATATTGGCCATTCTCAGCATCGGACCTCTATAACTGGAAAAATAACAATCCTTCTTTCTCTGCAGACCCTGTGAGGCTGACATCTCTCTTAGAGTCGGTCCTCACAACTCACCAACCCACCTGGGATGATTGTCAGCAGATTTTGCAGGTCCTCTTAACCTCGGAGGAGAAACAGCGCGTGCTACTAGAAGCACGGAAGAATGTCCCAGGAGCCAACGGGCAGCCCACCCAGCTGCCCAATGAAATCGATGTGGCTTGCCCTCTTGAAAGACCTGAATGGGATTTTACCACTGAAGCAGGTAGGACCCATCTGCGTCTCTATCGCCAGTTGCTCGTAGCGGGTCTCCGGGGGGCAGGACGCCGACCCACCAATTTGGCCCAGGTAAAGCAGGTGATACAGGGGGCGGAGGAATCGCCCGCCGCTTTTCTAGAGAGACTAAAAGAAGCGTATAGGATGTATACTCCCTATGATCCGGAAGATCCAGGTCAGGCCACCAGCGTTTCTATGTCCTTTATTTGGCAGTCAGCCCCAGACATAAGAAACAAGCTTCAAAGGCTAGAAAACTTACAGGGATATACACTCCAAGATTTGTTGAAGGAAGCAGAACGTATTTTTAATAAGAGAGAGACACAGACAGAAAGAGAAGAACGCTGGAGGAAGGAAGCCCAGGAAAGAGAGGAAAGACTGAGACAAGAAGCAGAGGAGAAAGAGGCTGCGAGAGACCGTAAACGGAATAGAGAGATGAGCAGGCTATTGGCCACAGTAGTGACAGGTCAGAGACAGAATAGGCAGAGGGATGACAGAAGGGGGCCCCACCTGGACAGGGATCAATGTGCTTACTGCAAGGAAAAAGGACATTGGGCAAGAGATTGCCCTAAGAAGACCTCCCGGGCCCAGCCTCCACGGCCCAGGACCTCCAACCTCCTAAACCTAGAAGATTAGAGAAGTCAGGGCCAGGAGCCCCCCCCCCCTGAGCCCAGGATAACACTGCAAGTCGGGGGGCATCCGGTCACCTTCCTAGTCGACACAGGGGCACAACATTCCGTTCTGAATCAGTCACCCGGACCCCTGAGTCACCGGACTGCATAGGTACAGGGGGCTACAGGCGGAAAGCAGTACCATTGGACCACAGATCGGCAGCTCCAGCTCGAGACCGGTAAGGTCATGCACTCTTTCCTCCATGTGCCCGATTGCCCCTACCCTTTACTAGGACGGGACCTATTGACCAAACTAAAAGCTCAAATACACTTTGAGGGATCAAAAGTCAAATTCACAGGGCCAGAAGGAATTCCCCTTACCATCTTGACAATGTCCATAGAAGATGAATATAGACTCCATGAAAAAGAGACTAACTCGGGCAACCAGGAAACCCTTGACCACTGGCTCTCGGAGTTTCCCCAAGCCTGGGCTGAGACAGGCGGGATGGGCCTTGCCATCAACCAGGCCCCAATTATAGTAACCTTAAAAGCTGCCGCCCTTCCTGCATCCGTCAAGCAGTACCCAATGCCTAAAGAGGCCTGCGAAGGAATCCGGCCACATATTAAAAGGCTACTCGAACAAGGGATTCTGACGCCCTGTAAATCTCCTTGGAATACACCCTTGTTGCCCGTTAGGAAGCCAGGAACCAATGACTATAGGCCAGTGCAGGATCTGAGGGAGGTCAATAAAAGGATAGAGGACATACACCCTACTGTCCCCAACCCTTACAATTTGCTGAGTGGATTGCCACCCGACTATACCTGGTATACAGTTTTAGATCTTAAAGATGCCTTCTTCTGCCTCCACCTGCATCCCACCAGCCAGCCTATATTTGCCTTTGAATGGCAGGACGCTGACCTTGGAATCTCTGGGCAGCTAACTTGGACTAGGTTACCTCAAGGGTTTAAGAACAGCCCTACCCTTTTTGATGAAGCTTTATATCAGGACCTGGCAGGATTCCGGGTTCAGTACCCCGCGCTAATCCTCTTACAGTATGTAGATGACATCCTCTTGGCAGCCAAAACCCAGGGGGAATGTAAGGAGGGCACTCAAGCCCTCCTCCAGACTCTTGGGAGCCTAGGGTACCGAGCATCCGCCAAGAAGGCCCAGATATGTCAGAAACAGGTGACCTATTTAGGATACAAGATAAAGGATGGGCGGCGATGGCTAACGGAAGCCCGTATGCAAGCCATCTTAGACATTCCCACCCCACAAAATCCCCGCCAACTAAGAGAGTTCTTGGGAACGGCAGGCTTCTGCCACCTATGGATCCCCGGGTTTGCCGAAATGGCGGCTCCCCTCTACCCCCTCACTCGGCCAGGGATTGCCTTTAAATGGGAAGAGCCCCAAAAGAAAGCCTTCACCAACATCAAAAAGGCTCTCCTTGAATCACCAGCCCTGGGACTACCGGACTTGGCTAAGCCATTTGAGCTCTTTGTAGACGAGAAAGAGGGCTATGCCAAGGGAGTCCTCACCCAAAAACTGGGGCCTTGGAGAAGGCCCACTGCATACCTCTCCAAGAAATTGGATCCTGTGGCATCGGGATGGCCACCCTGCCTCCGAATGATTGCCGCCATAGCCTTGTTAGTAAAAGACTCTCACAAGCTAACCTTGGGGCAGCCTTTGACCATATATGCCCCTCATGCGGTTGAGGCAGTCATCAGACAGCCTCCAGACAGGTGGCTTACTAATGCCCGAATGACTCATTACCAGACTATGCTGTTGGACAAAGACCGGGTCCACTTCGGGCCTTTGGTGACTCTGAACCCAGCCACCTTGCTCCCCCTCCCTGGGGAGCCCGAGGCTCATGATTGCTTGCAGGTACTGGCCGAGGCCCATGGGACGAGACCCGACCTGACTGACCAGCCTCTACCCAGCCCGGACCACATCTGGTTCACGGATGGAAGCAGCTTTTTGCATCAAGGAGAACGGAGGGCTGGCGCGGCGGTCACCTCAGAGGATCAGGTCGTCTGGGCCCAGGCACTCCCTCCTGGAACCTCCGCGCAGAGGACAGAGCTCATTGCACTCACGCAGGCTCTAAAGTTGGCAGAAGGTAAGAGGCTCACCGTGTACACAGACAGTCGCTATGCCTTCGCCACTGCCCACATACATGGAGAAATTTACAGACGGAGGGGGTTGCTTACCTCAGAAGGGAAGGACATTAAGAATAAGGAGGAAATCCTCGCTCTCCTAAGAGCTCTTCATCTGCCCTCCGCCTTAAGTATCATACATTGCCCCAGACATCAAAAAGGGGATTCTCTTGAAACGAGGGGCAATCGAAGGGCAGACTTGGCTGCCCGAGAGGTGGCCCTGGCCACAGAAGCCACTAACCTCCTGGCTCTAGAACCCACCAACGATCGTCCCTTCCCCTCATGGGACTATGAACAAAGAGACATCCAGACCCTAGAGAAATTGGGAGCCACCAAGGAATCAAACGGGGATTGGACTTATGAAGGAAAGACTGTCATCCCCTACCGGGTAACTAAGTACCTAGTGACATTTTTTACATAAGATGACACATCTGAGCTCCAAGAAGATGCGGGAGCTCCTCGAGCGAGAAGAGGAATTCAATTTCCTTTTGGGGAAGAATGACATTTTAAAACAGGTAACTGAACAATGTGATGCGTGCGCCCGAGTCAACGCATCCAGACTGAAGCTTCCTCCTGGGAACCGGGTCAGAGGCTACCGGCCCGGAACACATTGGGAGATAGATTTTACTGAGATTAAACCAGGTAAATATCTGTTAGTTTTTGTAGACACCTTTTCAGGATGGGTTGAAGCCTTCCCTACTAAACATGAAACAGCCAAGATCATTACTAAAAAATTGCTTGAAGAAATCTTTCCCCGTTATGGGATGCCTCAGGTACTGGGAACAGACAATGGGCCCGCCTTCGTCTCCCAGGTAAGTCAGTCAGTGGCCACCTTGTTGGGGATTGATTGGAAATTACATTGTGCTTATAGACCCCAAAGTTCAGGACAGGTAGAAAGGATGAATAGAACAATTAAGGAGACTTTAACAAAATTGTCGCTTGCAACTGGCACTAGAGACTGGGTCCTCCTACTCCCCCTAGCACTCTACCGCGCTCGCAATACCCCTGGGCCACATGGGCTCACACCTTTTGAAATCCTGCATGGAGTACCTACTCCTATCATTAACTTCCTTGATCAAGATGTCTCAGATTTTGCTAACTCCTCTTCTCTCCAAGCTCATTTACAGGCCCTCCAACTAGTACAACGGGAGGTCTGGAAACCCCTTGCTCAAGCTTATAAAGACCAGAGGGACCATCCTACCATTCCCCATTCCTACCAGATCGGGTACACCATTTGGGTCCGGCATCACCAGACCAAGAACCTCGAACCCCGCTGGAAGGGACCCTACATCGTTTTGCTTACCACTCCCACCGCACTCAAAGTAGACGGCATTGCAGCTTGGATACATGCTTCTCATGTAAAGCCAGCCCGACCCACCGATTCAGCCACTGCATCAGAATGGACCTCGCACCGCACTCAAAATCCTTTAAAGATAAGACTCTCTCGTACACCCTCCTATTGATTGTTTGTCTGTTTACCCCCCATGTAGCAACCAACCCCCACAGGGTTTATATGTAGGCTTAAAATCTGTGGACCCTGTTATGACAGTACCAAAGGGGGAAATATTAAAGGCACCACCCCCGGAGGAAAATGCAACCCCCTCATCCTAAGGTTCACAGATGCTGGAAAAAGGACTACTTGGGATAGTCCTAAAGTCTGGGGACTCCGGCTATACCGAGCAGGGAAAGATCCGGTTACCTTATTCTCCCTGTACAGACAAATTACTCCCCTAAGCCAACAATCAGTCGGGCCAAACCCAGTAATAGCGGACCAGAGGGCCCCAACCCAATTCCAAGTCCCTGAACCCCCTACCTTCCCTAAAGCTGTCACTCCTACCCCAGGTGCTGTTATCTCCTCCCCCTCCCCAGACGCCCTAAACATCAAGATAACCAGGGACCTTCCGGGTACCGGAGATAGATTATTACAATTAATCCAAGGAGTTTACCAAGCCTTAAATTTTTCAGACCCCAACAAGACTCAGGAATGCTGGTTATGCCTAGTTTCCCGGCCCCCATATTATGAAGGCGTGGCAGTACTGGGCAACTACTCTAACCAGACC
Source organism: Cricetulus griseus (assembly GCF_003668045.3). NCBI lineage: Eukaryota > Metazoa > Chordata > Mammalia > Rodentia > Cricetidae > Cricetulus > Cricetulus griseus. The sequence goes on from NW_023276807.1 coordinate 99,284,356, forward strand.
TCAGCACCTACCAGTTGTGGAGCTGCCATGCAGCACAAGCTCACAATATCTGAGGTCTCAGGAAAGGGGCTATGCATAGGCAGGGCTCCTCCCTCACATCAAGAATTATGTAACCAAGTAGAGCCATTATCTCAGGACAGCCGATACCTTGTTGCCCCTTGTGGAACTTATTGGGCTTGCAGTACTGGTTTGACTCCCTGTGTCTCTACCACTGTCCTCAATGCCACCATTGACTTTTGTATATTGATAGAACTTTGGCCCAAAGTCACATACCACCAACCTGAGTATGTTTACAGCGTACTAGGAAAATCAACCCGATATAAGAGGGAGCCAATATCCTTAACCGTGGCCCTATTATTAGGAGGGATAACAGTGGGAGGCATAGCAGCTGGCATAGGGACCGGTACAGTTGCCTTACAGGGAATTAATCATTTTAAGCTTCTACAACAAGCCATGCACACAGATATCCAGGTCCTAGAAGAGTCAGTCAGTGCACTCGAGAAATCCTTAACATCACTCTCTGAGGTAGTCCTGCAGAACAGACGAGGGTTAGATTTATTATTTCTACAGGAAGGGGGACTATGTGCTGCCCTCAAAGAAGAATGCTGCTTTTATGCAGACCACACAGGAATAGTTAGAGACAGCATGGCCAAACTTAGAGAAAGACTTAAGCAGAGGCAACAGCTATTTGAGTCTCAACAGGGATGGTTCGAAGGATGGTTCGCTAAGTCCCCCTGGTTCACTACCCTTACATCCACTCTCATGGGACCTCTGATTATTCTATTTTTAATCCTTATGCTTGGTCCCTGCATTCTAAACAAGATGACTCAATTCATCAGAGAATGACTATCTGCCATACAGACCTTAGTCTTAACTCAACAATACCACCAGCTAAAGCAAATAGATCCAGAATATCCAGAGACCTCTGAATGAAAGATTCCATTCAGTTACAAGAGAAATGGGGGAATGAAAGACCCCTGCCCCTTAGCTCTCTCTCCCTCGCTCTCGCACACTCGGTGACACGCCTGCGAGTGCGCGCACCCACACGCCCGGCCGCCGGTGCCCTCCCAAGCTGGTCCACCCTGGCAGGGCCCGCGCCCCCAGCCCGCCCGCCTGAAACCGCGCCCCGGGGCTGGGGCCGAGCGAGGAGCCCGTGAGGCGACGAGAGGGCGAGTGCCAGGCAGGTGGCCCGGGGCCCCGCCCCCCGCGCCCCCGCCCGATGGGGAACGCTCCGTCCCAAGGATATCTATAGTCAGCCATCTGGACGCGGAGGGAGGAACTGCCGGGTCTGTTGTAGCCACTGTGTACCCAAGATAAGATAGAGCCAAGGCAGCTTCGCCTGATTAACAGACCTTGAGAACATGCTGACTTGAAATAACTCTGTACCTCATTTAAATTGTCCAATAGAATCCCTGTAACTATGCTTTTCACTTCTGTACTGTGCTTTTTGCTATATAAGGACCCCTCTCTCTTGGCTCGGGGTGCTTGGCCTCACAGAAGCTAAGTCGCCCCAGGTACCCGTGTCTCCAATAAAGCCTCTTGCTGTTTGCATCCAAGTTTGTGGTCTCGCTGATTCCTGGGTATGGGTCTCCTTCTATGAAAGTACCTCTTCTGGGGTCTTTCAAAACTTAACAGAGAAATAAAGGAACTAACAGATATTATTATTCAAATGGACCTAACAGACATCTCTAGAACATTTCACCCAAACACAAAAGAATATATCTGCTTCTCAGCACCTCATAGAACCACAACAGATACAAAAAATTTTGTAATAACCCCTTAATCTTATCAGATCATCATGGGATAAAGTTACAATTCATCAACACCAATTGCAGAAAGCTCAAAAACTCACAGAAATTGAACAATTCTCAACTGAACCACCACTGGGTCAAGGAAGAAATAAAAAAAGAAATTCAAGACTTTCTAAAATGCAATGAAAATGACCACACAACATACCCAAACCTATAGGACAATGAAAGCAGTGCTAAGAGGAGTGTTAAATGCCTACATAGAGAAGCTGGAAAAAAACCCACACTAGCAAATTAACAGAACACCTGAAAGCTCTAAAACAAAAAGAAGCAAACTCACCTAGGAGTAGAAGGCTGGAAATAAACAAACTGAGGGCTGAATTCAATAGAATAGAAACAAAGAAAACAAAACAAAGAATCAATGAGACAAAGAGTTGATTCTTCCAGAAAATCAACAAGATAGACAAACCTTTTTCCAAACTAATCAAAAGGCAGAGAGAGAATATCCAAATTAACAAAATCAGACATGAAACAGGACATAACAACAGACATTGAGGAAATCCAAAGAATCATCAGGTTTTACTTCAAAAACCTGTACTCCACAAAATTGGAAAACTTAAAGGAAATAGACAATATTCTGTATAAATACTACATATCAAAATTAAATCAAGACCAGATAAACAATTTAAATAGACCTATAACCCCTAATGAAATAGAAACAGTCCTCAAAAGTCTCCCAACCAAAAGGAGCCCAGTGCAGAATTCTACCACAATTACAAAGAAAAACTAATACCAATACTCCTCAAATTGTTTCATAAGATAGAAGCAGAAGGGTCATTGCCAAACTCTTTTTATGAGGCTACAGTTACCCTGATACCCAAACCACACAATGATGCAATTAAGAAAAATTACAAACCAATCTACCTCATGAACATAGATATAAAAATACTCAATAAAATACTGGCAAGCCAAATCCAAGAACACATCAGAAAAATCATCCAAAATGATCAAGTAGGCTTCATCCCAGAGATGCAGGGGATGGCTCAACATAGGAAAATCCGTCAATGTAATCCATCATATATATAAACTGGAAGAACAAAGCCACATGATTGTTGGGGGCCATGGCAAAAGTAACCTTGGACCTGTAAGAGACTTGGGCTGTTTCAGAGAAAGTTGCCAGCATTTTAAGAATAACCCCTTGTGTTAAAAAGAATAGCTGCCTTTAACCCTTCCCTCCTGATACATAGCTTTTTGGCATATAAAAGTAGATTGTAGAAAGAAAGAAACATTTCACGGTCAGGTTACCCAGCAACCCTTCCCCGTGCATTCTGTAAGCCAACTAACATTTCCCCTTTCAGCCACTATCTAGACACCCGCACTGTCCGACCTTGCCGAGCATCCTGGACTCCCCGATTTCCTTCAAGGATGCCCACGCAGGGACATTCCTCAGTCTGGTTATCAGGCAAGCAGCCTCAAACGACCTCTCCTTGGCTGCCAAGCTCCCCGATTGGGACACCTATATAAGGTCCCTGTGAAAAATAAAAATTTGCAGCTTGATCAGAAACCTGTCTTACTGTCTGGTTTTTGTTCCTGCCAGACTCTCTCTTTCCAGGTTCTTTGGTGACTGCAGCACATCAGGGTGTGAGCTCAAGTGGTGCCCTGCAGGTTGGGGCACATGATCATCTCATTAGTTGCTGAAAAAGATCTTAGGGAGAGCAAGGATGCAAGTAGCATACCTAATCATAATAAAGGCAATCAATATGCAGCAAGCCAACAGCCAACATCAAACTAAATGGAGAGAAATTCAAAGTGATCCCACTGATATCAGGAACAAGACAAGGCTGTCCACTCTCTCCAGTAATATATTCAACATAATACTGGAAGTTCTAGCTAAAGCAATAAGACAACAAAAGTAGATCAAGGGGGTACAAATTGGAATGAAAGAAGTCAAACTTTCAACATTTTCTGATGACATGATAGTATATATAAGTGATTCAGTAACGTGGCAGGATACAAGATTTAACTAAAAAAAAATCAGTAGCCCTCCTATATACAGATAATAAAAGGGCTGAGAATGAAATCAGAGAAACATCACCCTTTACAAAAGCCACAAACAACATAAAATATCTTGGGGTAACGCTAGCCAAACAAGTGAAAGGCCTGTTGTCTGCCTATCAAGATGTCAGACTCTCAGCTTCAGCACCATGTCTGCCTGAGAACCACCATGTCCCACCATAATGATAATGGACTAAACCTCTGAAAATGTAAGCCATCCCAATTAAATGTTTTTCCTTTATAAGAGTTGCCATGGTCATGGTGTATCTTCATAGCAATAGAAACCCTGACTAAGACAGTAACCAAGAGAAATTAGAAGATGCAAAACAATGGACATCTTAAGTCCACAGGTTGGTGCAGGGCACCAGTGGGAAAAATTATTCTCGTAGAAACAGTGGGCAGGACTCTGGTCACAGACCTTCACCAGGCTACTCATCTGGGGTCCACAAAACTTTTTGAGTTGCTCAGACCAAGGTAAACCTACACTAGACAGCCTGGAGCAAGGTGACTCAGCCAGATGCCAGGTCTGTACTCAAGTAAATATAAAACAGAGGGTCTTGACCCAGAAGGGGGCTGTATGAGAAGCCAACACTCTGGCAAAGTCTGAGAAACTGACTTCACTGAGATCAGGCCTGCCAGGAAAAGATAAAAAGTACTTGCTCATTTTTATAGATACTTTTTCTGGGTGGGTTTGAGCATTCTATATCAGGACTGAAACTGCTCAAATAGTAGCTAACGAACTCTCCCAGGAACTGGTTCCCTGATTTGGCCTTCCACCAGCAATTTGGTCCAACAATGGCGTAGATTTCACAGCCAAAAGCTCTCAATTAATGGGCTAAAACTTTAGACATTGATTGAAAATTTCATTGTGCATACAGACCTCTCAGTTCTGGCCAGGTAAAAAGAATAAACAGGACATTAAAAGAAACTTTAGCCAGACTCTCATTAGAGTCCACTAAAGAAAGGATGGATAGGACCCCTTTCTTTGCTTTGCTTAGGTCCACTGTACCCCATATATAGAGAGATTTACTCTCCTTGATGAAATTATGTTCGGAAGACCTCCCCACTGCTTCCCAGGCTCAGAGACCAGCAGTTAGCATAACTCTCTAACAATTCCTTTCCCAAGTTCCTCCAGGCCCTCCAAGGCTCCATAAAGACTATTCATTGACTATTGGAGAGACCCAGCCCACCTCCAAGTCCACCACCAGTTCCACTCTGGTGATTCTGTCTGGGTCAGGCAGGTAGCCACAGGGGCACTGAAACCAACTTGGAAAGGACTTTACACTGTGAGTCTCTGCACTCCAATGGCTGTGAAGGTAACTGGCATTAGACCATGGATCCACCACACCCAGGTCAAGAAAATGGAAGCTACTGATGCTGCCAAATGGACTGTCTTTGGTCTGTGGACCCATTAACATTAAGGTTTCACTGGGACCCTGGGCATACCTTCTCCCTGCCCTTCTCCCTTCTCTGGAGATTCTGTTTAGTCTGAAATCAGGGCTATGGTCCAACCCCACTGCCCTCAGGCCTGGACCTGGGAACTAAGAAAGACAGATACAGGGAAGGTATTAACTGATAATGACTACAGACCAGCAACCCACATTCATCTTGACCTTTGATCATTGATGCCAACTCTAAGTGTCTGGTTACACTGGGGGAATATAAAGGACCTGGGAATTTATCTGTTGAGATAGGAATGCAGAGATACGATTCTATGTGTGCCCAGTGGCTAAGCCCCATAGTTGCCAGAAACACAGGAGTTTCAGAAACAAACCTTGAGGTTGTAAAAGTGAAGCTTCTTAAAAACTTCCCTAAGAAAAATTCTGGCCTTTGGAAAACCTGGGGTCTCAGACTCATCACCACAGGAAAGGTCCCTGAGAACAGAATTAGTCATTTCCAGACAGAAATCAACAAAGATTTCTGGTAGATTGTCAGCCCACTGACTGACAAAATTCACTGTGACTAGGTGCAGGCCAAATTAACATTAAATGACTTATAAGGGACTGGCACTTGACAATTATTCAGAAGGTTTAACCTAGGAACTGCCCCTTATTCTGACGCCAGCTATTCTGCTTTATGGTTTAATTCATTTGGACAACAAGAACATTATGGAGCCCCTGAAACTACATGTCAGGAATTTATCAATTGTTTGACTAAATATGCCTCTTCTGATGTTTTCCAAACTATGTAGACTGGTTGATCAGGACCCATAGGTATTAAAACAACAGTTAAATTCCCTTGCAGAAAGGATCCTACAAATTTAAAAAGGCTTAAACTTGCTTCTTTTTAGTAGGATTTATTTATCTATGAATGTATACAATATTACTCATGCATGTACGTCTGGAGGCCAGGAGAGGGTACCAGATCCCCTTACAGATGATTGAGAGTCAACATAGGGTAGCTTGGAATAGAATACAATTTGAACCTCTGGAGGAACCAGTGCCACCTCACCAGCCCCTAAACATAACATATCTCTCTTTCTTTCTTTCTTTCTTTCTTTCTTTCTTTCTTTCTTTCTTTCTTTCTTTCTTTCTTTCTTTCTTTCTTCCTTCCTTCCTTCCTTCCTTCCTTCTTCTTCCTTCCTTCCTTTCTTTCTTTCTTTCTTTCTTTCTTTCTTTCTTTCTTTCTTTCTTTCTTTCTTTCTTTTTGATGCAAACAGCATGAGGCTTTATTGTTAACAAGCTAACCCCATGTTAGCTCAGGTCTTTCATCCACCCACCATGGCAGATGGCTAGGAAAGACCCTAAACATACTTCTTATGAAACGAAACAAAACAAAACAAAACAAAACAAAACAAAACAAAACTATGTCTGCCTTTGAGGGGGAACCTGTCCTTTCTAGGCTAATCAATACAGAGTAATTTAAAATCATTACTAAACATAAAAAATTCAGAAAAATCAGATAATTATTATCAGTTTCTGTTCTCTTGTTCCCCTGGTTAACTACTCTGCTATCAGCATTGTCCGTGAAAGACCCCTGCCCCTTAGCTCTTAAGTTTGCCTCCTCCTCCAGTCGGCAGCTGATGGGGCGCCCGGCGGATGCCTCGCTCCTGCGCCTCCCCGATCTCCACCCCCGCCGGCCTCCACTTCCCCCGCCGCTGCACGTCCGGCCGCCGGTTCCCTCCAAAGCTGGCCCGAGGGCGAACACCAGGTGGGCTGGCCCGAGGGCGAGCATCAGGTGGGCCGGCCCGGGGCCCGCCCCCGAGCCCCCGCCCGATGGGGAACACTCCGTCCCAAGGCCCTCGCCCCCAAGGTCCGCCATCTGGACGCGGAGGGGGGAATTGAGTCTGTTGTACCAGACACCAGACCTTGAGAATATGCTGGTCTGGAATGGCTCTGTGCCTCACTTGAACCGTCCAATAGAAATGACTCTGTACTTCGCCTCATTTGAATAACCCTGTGTAGCGCCTCATTTACATTGACCAATGGGAATAGCTCTGTACTGCGCCTCATTTGAATTATCCAATAGAATCCCTGCTTCTCGCTTGCGCTTTTTGCTATATAAGGACCCCTCTCCCTTGGCTCGGCGCGCTTGGCCTCACAGAAGCTAAGTCGCCCCGGGTACCCGTGTCTCCAATAAAGCCTCTTGCTGTTTGCATCCAAGTTCGTGGTCTCGCTGATTCCTGGGTACGGGTCTCCTTCTACGAAAGTACCTCTTCGGGGGTCTTTCAGTCCGGACCTTTGACTATCATTCTACTTAGATTAACCTCTGCCCCCTGAATCTTAAACTATGCAGCCAATTATGTATCAGTTCTGTAAAATTCATATAGTTTAGGACTAACACACACTTCTTCATAACAGGGTGAGTACACATTTCACTCACTCGCTAAGACCACTGGGAATATAACAGGGTCCTAGAAATTAGGAGGCCCGGACACCTTAATAAAACTGACTCCATGAGGAAAGGAACTTTCAGGCTATAAAACTCAGCACGGAGACAGCACCACCTGCCAAAACTACAACAAAGGACTAATCTATCAAAGTCTATAGTTCTGGAAAGGCTCTGAATGTACTAACTTTGCTTTTTGCCCTCTTTAGGTCTGCTTGTGGCTAACTGTTCCTGTTGACTGAAGTACATCAGTTCAGGACTTGGTTTTTATGCTTAAAAACTCTGCCTTAGAAAGGCTTGAGGCTACAATGGGATCCTGAAGACACAGGGTAGTTGGTGGCTGGCTAATAAAGACTTTCCATTGCCTTAAGTCCACATCTAAGAGGTTTTCTCTGGAGAAGCCCAAAATACTCTCCTCTGCAACAAGAAACTTCTCTGACCAAACTCGGGACTGCAAAAATCTATGGAGAGGAATAAATGATTAGAAGCAAGTTTAACAACAAAACCTCTTAGCAAAACAACACAATACTTACACTTCACAAGTGTATGCATGATTTAATGTCACAATAATAAACGCCAGGAATCACACACAGTGAACGAAACTGTGATATTTGTCTCTCTGAGACTGGCTTAATTTGCTGAATGTTGTTGTCCCCAGCTCCACCCATTTTTCTTAACATCATAGGAAGTCATTCTTCTTTATGGATGGGTACTACATACCACATTTCTTCATCCACTTCTGTCCACTGACATACCTAGGTGGGCCCATAACTTAATTATGTGAGAAGCTCATAATTAACATCAGTGGGTATTCATAGCTACAGTGTAACAACTAGGAGGCTATGGGGTCAGTACTCTAATGGTGGAGATGGGTCTCATGGTTTCAGGTTCTAATGTTCCTTCATTGGAGCACAAATCTTAGGGGAATTCAAACCATCTCTGCACTGAATAGGGCAATCCCTGGTTCTCACTGTAGTTGGGACTGAAGGACTACATAATTAAAATTGACCGGGGTCCATAAGGCAAGAGGTTATCAAGTAGACACCACCAATTCACTGAGAACAAGGTTGGAGGATTCGAATTGTGATTTTCAGGAACTGTCTGGAGATGAATGTTCAAGTGTTGACATTCAAATTTTGTTTGAGGGCCAAGGGCATCAGGAAGATGGAAAAATTCCTAGAGAAGTAATGTGGGAAATTACCATTATGGAGCCAGGTAGAAATACAAGGGATTTTAATAGGGAAAAGCCTTGCTTACAGAGCGACCTAGCCAGCCGGCACAGCAGCAGTCTGTACAGCAAGCCAAAAGTGAAACCGAAACCAAAACCAGCCACCTGACTGCCTCTCACTCTACTTCACCCTGACCATGACCTGTGAGGGCGTGGTCAGGCACACCTGTAGCCAGCCCCTAAGCAGGCATGGCTACAACTTCCCCTACAATTCCCCTTTTAGTCTAAAAGACGATTAAAACTTAACAGTGTAAAGTATCCAAAATTAACAATCATAAAGGTGAAATATAAGAAGATACAACAATCTGCTTATGTCACATCCTAACTATTTTAACTAAACCCTAAAGTCATCTGAAAGAGGTGTCCAAGCCTGAACACCTCCTTCCAATCCCAACCATAAACAATAGGAAGCTATCCCTAACTAGGTATATACACTATCCTAAATGACAACAATGGGGGAAAGGGGACGTAGCATTCTCCAAGTTACTTCCTGCTGAAATGGGATGACAACAGCCTTGTGGGGTCCTGTAGGAAGAAAATGTTAGTATAGTGAAAGTCTTGAATGGATTGTATCCAGTCCATGTTAGATGGGATTCGCTTGATTGAAGATCTCGCTTGAAATCCTCAACTTGATTGAAGTCAGTATCTGAAGCTCTGGCCGGAGTGTCAGCTGAAATGGAGCAAGTTGGATCCAGTGCAGTCGAGGAGGTGTGGCCCATTTTCTTTCTGGGGTGTCCAGGGATTGCTGTCAGGCATGTCCTCTTTGGCTGTGTTGGACTCAAAACATAAACAGCAGAGAAATGTTTGCTTGTGATGTACACATACTGGGAAAGGCAACCATGGTAGAATAATGATTATGAGAGGGTATACACTTTGAAAGAAAGAGCCAAGAAAAGACAAAGACAGTCCCCAAATTCTTCTCTTATTCTGTATTACATCAGTTGGCTTCTTGATACATACAATACAGAAACTCTAAAGTAGAGTTAAACAACGTGCTTGGATTTTAGAGGAAGAAAGCCAAATCCACCTCTAAATCCAGCATTGGTTTAATTGAATAGGGACTAGGAAATAAAGAGAAATGGAGTTCTCTGAGAGACAGCTATAAAGTTTAGCGTATGGCACGTTCCTTTTGTTTGATGGTTATAGCTATCTTTTCTTCTTAAGCATCTACCCATGAAGTGTTCTTGGACTTCTGGAGATGAGTTTCCCTGTGAAGATAAAAGCAAAACACTTCCCTTTCCTTTGGGAGGTTTCTATTTAGTTTATGAGATATACCTTAGTAAAATACCTGTCATTTCTCCTCGTTGAGAGTTTTTTCCTTTTCAACTCGAATCTTGATCAACTTTGATGGTATCCAAAGTTTTTCTTCTCCTGTGGAAACCAATGCAAAACCCCTACCCCATCGTAACACATGTCCTGGTTTCCATACAGAGGTTAGTACATCTTTGAAGTATACCAGCTGATTCAGTTCAGCAGTTTTCTCCGTAGTCCAGTGCCTTTCTGCAGCTGTTTGTCCTTTCTCATTAGAATGAAGAAAGTTTAGTGTTAATAAAGCATTATGCAGCCTATGTTTGGGGGGTTTAGTCTTCCAAGCTTATTTGTGGAGCATCTCCTTAAGTGTTCTATTAGATGTCTCAACCACTGCTTGTCCCATATGATTGTGTGGCATACCGGTGACATGCTTTATGTTATAATATTTGAAAAACTGTTCCAATTTTGTGGAGACATATGCTGGAGCATTGTCAGTTTTTATTTGTGCAGGTATACCCATAACTGCCATCACCTCTAGCAGGTGTGTAATAACAGAATCAGCTTTTTCAAAGTTAAGAGCAGTAGCCCATTGGAACCCTGAGAATGTGTCTATAGTATGATGCACATATTTCAAGTTTCCAAACTCTGCAAAGTGAAAGACATCCATCTGCCAAACCTCATTTCTCTGAATGCCCTTAGGATTACAGCCTGCAGGCAATGGAGTTTGGTTATAAAAGGAACAAGTAGGACAGTTTCTTACTATCTCCTTGGCTTGTTGCCAAGTGATAGAGAAGTCCTTTTTCAAACCTTTGCTATTTACACGATGTTTCTTATGAAATTCTGAGGCTTCTAGCACACTTCCAATTAATAAACAATCAATCTTATCATTGCCTTGTGCTAGTGGGCCTGGCAGACCCATATGGGATCTGATATGTGTAATATACATAGGATTACTTCTGTTTCTGATTGTTTCCTGTAATTATATAAACAGTGAAGTTAATTCTGTATTATCAGGAATGGATTCTGCAGTCTCAATGTATAACACGACTCTCTCTGCATATTGAGAATCAGTAACTATATTAAGAGGTTCTGTAAAATCCATAAGCACCGTGAGAATTGCATATAATTCTGCCTTCTATACAGATGTATATGGACTTTGAACTACTTTACTTACTTCACCTGCTTTATAACCTGCCTTACGTGATTTGTTGGCATCAGTGTAGAAGGTAAGAACTCCAGAAATGGGAGTCTGTCTTACAATATGTGGAAGAATCCAGACTGTCTTTTTTATTAATTTAATTCTGTCAGTTTTGGGATAATTGTTGCTGATCATTCCCAAATAATCAATAAGAGCTATTTGCCAATATTCATTATCCTTCCACAAGGAGGAAATTTCTTCATTAGTTAAAGGTACTATAATTTCTGCTGGATCTTTTCCAGTCAGTTGACGAAGTCTTAATTTGCCCTTTAAAATCAAATCAGAAATCTTTTCTATATATGTCTTTAATTTTTTATTCTGTTTATGTGGCAGAAATATCCACTCCAATATGTGTCTTCCCTCTGCATCAGAATCCCAGAAGGGTATTCTCTGGATGGCAAGATAACCAGAATACAGTCTAAATTAAGGTTTATCCGATCTACATGTGCATCCAATATTCTGTTTTCTACCCATTATAACTCTTTTTCTGCCTCAGAGGATAATATTTTCGGACTGTTTAGGTCCTTATCACCTTTAAGGGCCATTTTTAAATGCTTTAAGTCGTATCCTTCTACACCAATAATCGTCTGTAGTTGAGAAATTTCCCCTAAATATTTCTGAAGAGAATTAAGAGTTTGATAATGATCTCTCCTAATTTGTACCTTTTGAGGTCTGATTCTTTGTAAGTCTATCTTGTAACCTAAATAGTTAATAGAATCTCCTCTTTGTATCTTTTCTGGGGCAATCTGTAACCCCCAACGAGGCAGAACTTCCTTCACCATTTCAAACATACATTCCAAAGTTCCCTTATATTAGAATCTGATAAAAGAATGTCATCCATGTAATGATAAACAAGAGATTGTGAAAATTTCTTACGAATTATTTCCAAAGGTTGCTGTACAAAGTGCTGACACAAAGTAGAACTATTTAGCATTCCTTGTGGCAAAACCCTCCACTGATATCTCCTAACTGGCTGTGAATTATTAAGAGTTGGTACAGTAAATGCAAATTTTTCTCTATCATTTTCCTGTAACGGTATTGTGAAAAAACAGTCTTTTAGATCAATGACTATAATAGGCCATCCTTTAAGTATTAAAGAAGGTAATGGCATTCCAGGTTGCAGAGAGCCCATTGGTTGAATTACCTTATTTATGGCTCTCAGGTCTGTCAGCATTCTCCACTTTCCTGACTTCTTTTTGATAACAAATACAGGAGAATTCCAAGGACTGGTAGATTCCTCTATATGTCCAGCCTCTAGCTGTTCCTGTACTAACTTTTCTAAAGCCTCTAGCTTCTCAGAGGTCATAGGCCATTGTCCTACCCAAACAGGCTTATCTTAAAGCCACTTCAATGACGGGGCCTTTGGCTCCTCTGATCATTTGTACCTAGTTTGTGTACAGCATGGATGGTTGGTAACCGTTTTCCATAGCGTCTTACCAGATCTTTTCTACTATCTAAAGATTGTACATAATTTGTATCCTACACTGGAGGAATATTAATCTGATTATTCCATTGCTGTAAGAGATCATGACCCCAGAGATTTATAGCTATATCTGCCACATACGGTTTCAGTCTCCCTTTCTATGCTTCCAGTCCAATGCAGACCACTGAGTTAACACTCTGTCGAACTCTAGATAGAGTTTCAATTCCTAAAAATTGTACATTTGCCTCTCTAAGAGGCCATTCTGAGGCCAAGACTTTTGGGTAATAATAGTCATATCTTCCCCAGTGTCTACTAATCCAGTAATAACTTTATTATTAATTTTCACTTTCAACTGAGGTCTTTTATCATTAATAGAAGTTTGCCAAAATATGCGTTTCTCATTTTGTCCAGTCACGTTTGATTCTTCATTGCTATTCAAACTACCATCTAGAGCAGTATCATTTTTCACAATAGGCAAAGAACTATCTATTCATCCTCTGAAAGATTGTCTCCCACTGCTACTGGGAATGACCGGACATTTCTCGATGTGGGGGACTTCTTGAGGCTCCCTCAGGGTTTCCTGGCCTTAACGGGTTTCCTTGCATGTCCCTGGTCGATCTACATTCATTGGTCCAGTGCCTGCCCTTACCACATCTTCTACACAATCCAGAAGGCAGTGGCCTTCCATATGAGGCATTGTTAGAATTCATTTGTCTACAATTTCTCTTGATATGTCCCATTCTACCGCAGCTGAAACATCTATGTTCCTGGCGCCTTCGTGGTCTCCAGGGGAAGGCTCTTCCTATCCAAGGTTCTGGTTCATAGTAGTAGTAACCTCTAGCCTCTTGGTACCTATGTTGACCTCTGTAAGGTGCTTCTCCTTCCCAAGCCCTTGCATCCTCACCTCAAGAACTTTTAATCTCCTGTTGCCTTTTTAAACCTTTCGAGATGGCTTCTCCTACCCAAGCTCTAGTGTCTTGCACATTATAGTCAACTTTGGCTGCATGCAAAACCCATTCTTCTAGTGGAGCTGATCTGATCTTTAAAGGCAAAAGTATTCTTTTGCATATTGGGTTTGCATTTTCATAAGCTATTGTACATATAATTGATTGTCTTGTTTCTGGATCTGTTACCTGTAATTCTACTACCCTAGTTAACCTTTGTAAAAAGTCCTGGAACTGTTCTGTAGGTCCCTGTTCTTTCTGTTATAAGCTTCTAGGTGTTCTCCTGGCTCACTAACCTTATCCCAGGCATGTAATGCTGCTTTCCTGCATAGAGACAGAATATGGTCGTCATATTCAGCCTGAACCCATGGGTTAGCATAAATACCCTCACCAAGAATCTTATCTAGGGGGGCTTCAAAATCTTCTTTTATGCCTTGACGCTCAAGGAGCTTCTCTTCCTCCATAAACAATGCCCTCCATTGGATTTGGCATGAATTCTCAAGTACAGCTACTACCAGTCTTTCCCAGTCTGTGGGCATTACCCTGTTAAAGGTGGCCCATGAATGTAATAGCTGTTTTACATATGGGCTATGGAGACCATATAAGACAACTGATTCTTTAATATTCTTAAGATCCTTCAGCTGTATAGGTTGCCATACATAAGCCATTTGTCCCTGAGGGTGTTTCTTAGAAGCTGGCTTTTCTACCATGGTAGCTGGTTAGACTAATGGCGTACAAGTAACAACCTTAGAAGAATAGTCATGATACCTGGGTGGAGTAAGTGCCTTGGATTGGAGTGATTCCGCCTCTGAGACATCCCAATGATCTTTAAGCCAGTGATACCCTTATGAAAAGTTTCAATCTCCTTAATCATAAAAGATTCCAAGCATGTCAGTGAATCTGTAAATTGCTCTAACTGCTCCTCTACATGTTTTTCTAGGTCTTTAATATGGTCTTCCTTAGGCAGCATTTGGATGGTATGGAAACTGCCTTCTAGGTATTGGAGTCTAGATTCAAGGTCATGATTTGCTGATTTTGAGTCCTCAGCAGTCGGCTGTATGGACCTATCTAATCTGTCAGCCCTGTACTGTAAATTATCTTCCAAACATTCAAATCTAAACTCAAATTTGTGATCTGCTACCTCAGATGCTTCAATAATTGATTGAATGGCAATGTCCAATTCTTCAACCCTATCCTGGTATTTTGTACCTTTGCATCTAGTTTCTGGGTAACAGCACCTATCTGAGTTTCTAGCTGGCTACAGCTATTTTTTAGTTCACCTCGGTCCTCTGACAGCCTAGCCTCTAATGCTTCAGACATGGAGGATCTCTCCGTGTTTATCTTATCATAAATACGCTGCATCTCATCTTGGGTAACAGACAGTTCTGTCTTTAGCGTATTGGACACAGAGCCAAGCTTATCATCCAATTTCTGTTCCACTTGCTGCACAATTGTGGTCTGTCCTAATCTGTTCTCCAAAAGCCCATTTCCTAAAGCTGTTATTTCCTATAAGTAGGGGGTGAGGTTGTCCTTGTCCCTGTTCCTGAGGTCTCTGACTAGTAATATTATTTGTACCAGCAAGCTAACTGCCATTACGGCATATACGCCGGTTATTGGCAGATTAGCATCCTCCTCAAACATTGAATTCACATAATAAGCAAAAATATTACCAATTTTAGCAAATGATAAATATTCCACCATGATTTTACCTGATTTTTACTCCAGATGCAGTAACTATCTTTGACCAGAAGGTGGCGCAGGCATTCAGCTACTCGGTGCAGCGTTTGGCAGTGGTTGGTCAGGCAAGATGGTGGCAGTGGTGGAGAGAGGTCACAAAACGGCTGGGCTTATCTTAGAGATTATACGGCCTTGGCTTTATGCCACAGTGACCAGGGGAAGCTGCTGCTGAAAGCCGAGGACTACTCAGCTCTAGGGCAGGAGGCCTCAAGGCACAAGTAGGCTGAAGTCCGAGCCGGTCCTGTGCCTGCAGCTAGAAACTGTGACAGTAACCGTGGGGAGGTCTGTGGAAATCTCCCAGCTGGGCAGACTGTTCTGAGTAGCTCAGCGGCAGCCAGAACACACTTGTGTGATGCAGAAGGTCAGCTGCGAGCCAGGAGCACCCCGGTGGAACCCACAGGCTGTCCCAAAGGGCCTAGGTTTCCAATATCCCACTCCTGACAACCAGATAATGTGGGAAATTACCAACACGGAGCCACATAGAAATACAAGGGATTTTAACAGGGAAAAGCCTTACTTACAGAGCGACCTAGCAAGCTGGTGAAGCAGCAGTCTGTACAGCAAGCCGAAAGTGAAACTGTAACCAAAACCAGCCACCTGACTACCTCTCACTCTACGTCACCCTGACCACGCCCTCACATCATGGTCAGGCACACCTGTAGCCAGCCCCTAAGCAGGCGTGGCTACAGCTTCCCCTACACAGAAGCCTAGATACAGATGGCAGACAGTCCACAAGATGTGGGACAGTGGGATGTGGTGATATATTAGTCATGATTTACTAAAGATTACCTGAGGATTCATGAAGCAAAGTTAGCCAGAAGCCCTAGAAGTCAGGCACACACCTTTAATCCCAGCAGTCAGAAACTGGGAGGTGCTTGTACACACCTTCAATCCTAAAACTTAGGACTAAAGGTAGAGGGATCTCTCTGTGTCCAGGGCCACCAAGAAGACTCAAGATTGATTGTGTTCAAAAGAGTAACAGATCACACACCTTAAACCCAGCACTAGTTGGGTATAAACTATAGGAGCAGTAGTCAGTAGGAGCCACTGATTCTCCCGCCACACTGAGGAGTAGAGCATTTATTCTCCATCCACACTGAAGACAGGGGAATTCGTTCTCCAGCCTCAGTGAGGCTAGGAGCACTCATTCACTCTCCAGTCAAGCTGAGGAAGGTTACAGTCTTTGGCTTGGTGAGAGCTCCTGGAGACAAGATCAGTCCATTCAGCCTGAGAAGCTAGTGGCCTGATGCATCCATTTCTGCTACTCAGCTTCAAGTATGAACCTCAATATCAATCTCTGGGTCTTTATTTTTCATATTACACTGGGATTCCGAGAACACTGTGGAGAGAGGAACTGAGCTGAGGGGAAGTATTCCTCTACCCTTGACTAGCTGAATTCCTTCCTTTCCCCCTATCTCTTGAGATTGTCTCTCCCTATATAAAGTAGACTAGACTCAGTCTGTGTTGTCCAACCTCTGCCACCTTTCTGATGGAGTTTTGGTGCCAGTCCTCAGTATTTGGTGCCATCATCATTATGGTGGCCAACTCAGGTCAATACAATCACATTTGAAATAATCACCTCCAAATGGCTTAATGCTGGGTGTGGTGGTGGAGGCCTTTCATCCTACCACTCAGGAGGCAGAGACACAGAGAAGTCTAGTGTAGGGAGCCGTCCCTGCATTCTCCATTACAAGATGGCGCCTGCATCCGGCAGGCACCGAATGTAAACAAGATTATTGCGCAGGCGCTGGGTAATTTTCCATTCCTTGATCTCTGCCTATTCCGTGGCGTCATATGGCCGGATGAGCTGCAGCCAATCATAGGGTGACACGTCCCAGGCGGCGGCTGCCAGCCTTTATTAGGGGACGGGATTCTTGGCTCAGTGTCTCCGCTCTGGTAAGCTTATGCTCTCCCCTCACAAGATGCATTAAAGCTTTCCTGCAGAAGGATCCGAGTGTCCCGTGTATGATTTCTTGCTGGCGAGAAATACAGAGCGCGCGGGACATATGGTGCCGAAACCCGGGAACATGTGAACATCTCTGGCACCTCGGAGACCCCTCTAACGGGGCGGATTCAGAACTGCAGGGTGGTAAATTCGGAGAGGTATGATTTTTCTGGACTTTGGCTTGGGAATGTTGCTATTGTGGGAGGTTAATATAGAGGCTTCTATGCTTTTACTAGGAGCTATTTTGACTTTTCTCACTGTTGTAGCAATCTTAAAGAAGTCCAGAATTACATATCAGAAACCGAATGTGGTGAGAGATGGGGCGCGCCTAACAATAAAATATAAGAAAAAAGGACCTCCCGGGATGTCTAGTGACAAGGGAGTGAATAATTTGTTAAGAGAAACAGCAACAAATAAGAAAAAAGGACCTCCTGGGATGTCTACTGACAAGGGAGTGTGTAATTTGTTAGATGATTCTGTAAATGAGATTAAAGCTTTAAATCTTGATAGCTCTGATGACTCTGAAAGCTCAGGAGATGAAGTCTTAAATACTGGGGAAACAGCTCAGGTAGGTGAAAAAGAAACAAAAAAGGGGGGAGAGAAAATGGGGAATAACCGGTCACACCCCGGTAAATTTAAGAGACCTGTTAATCCAGCGGGTGTACTTCCATCAGCACCCCCATTATATGAGTTACAACAAAAATTTGGTACCGACTCCTTTTTACCATCAGAGGAGCGGAGAAAATTACAGATGGCTTTCCCAGTCTTTGATAGGGGAAAAGGCCGTGCATGTTATTCAACACTGCTTGGAGGCCTGGGATGCCTGGGAAAAGCCTCATATCCTAAAGTTGCTCAAGTAATTTATGTATGCTTGTTTTAAAATGTTCTATTTCCTGGTACGGCCATTTTGTAGCTGGTCACATGACTGACGGTAGCCATTTTGCTAAAGTTAAAAAAAGGATACTTAAACCGCCATCTTGACTAAAGGTGACCACATGGAAATCAGAGGTACCATCTTAGAAACAAGTTTTTCAGTTAAGATTTAAAATGTTAATGCTTCTATATATTACAGAAAGACCTTAAGGGAATTTAAATTTCTTTTTAAAACCAGTTTTCAAATGTTTAATTTTATTAATGTTTTTACTTAAAGAGCTTCAATTTAGAATTTTTAAGCAAAGCCTGACAATGTAAAGTTCTTGTTTTTATAAAAGATGCTAATCTATTATGTTGGTAGCACACACCTTTAAGCTCAGGATGTTGGTGACACATGCCTTTAAGTTTAGGGCGTTGGCGGCATACGCCTTTAATCCCAACACTAGGGAATAAGAGACAGATAGATCTTTATAAATTCAAGGCCTGCCTGGTCTGACAGATCAAATTCAAGGACAGGCTCCAAAGTCACAAAAAAAAAAAAAAACCTGCCTCAGAAAGAAGTTAAGCTACTGTTTAAGGAAGTTCAGCTGTATTACAGAAATAAGACTTTACCTAGCCACCTATATGCTTCTTAAAAACAGATAATGGGCCGGCTTATACCTCTCAAAAGTTCCAGCACTTCTGTAGACAGATCTGACTGGCTTACCTTATAACCCTCAAGGACAAGGCATTATGGAACGTGCCCATCGCACACTTAAGTCTTATTTAATCAAACAAAAGGAGGGAATGGGAGCATCCTTACCCTCGGTGCCAAGAGTTGCAATATCCATGGCACTCTTTACCCTTAATTTTCTAAACACCGACGCTCAGGGCCATACAGCGGCCAAGCGTCATACCTCAGAACCTAAAAGGCCAAAGAAAATGGTAAAATGGAAAGATATCTTAACTGGTCTTTGGAGAGGCCCGGATCCTATTCTCATAAGATCCAGGGGAGCGATATATGTTTTTCCACAGGATGAAGAGAATCCCCTGTGGATCCCGGAAAGACTCACCCGAAGAGCCCCTTTGGACCCTCAAAAGTCGGAACTCCACCCTCTCCCCGGGAGTTGAGAGCCGCTATTATCCAGATTAACTCCTGTCCTTGACGGAGGGACTGTCATCATGGATTGCTTCAGCTGTCTCCTATTTTAAGGAATGGGTGGAGGATGGGATTGTTTGGTGCAGCCGTTTGCTGCGGATTGATGTTGCTTCTCTGGCTGGTCTGTAGGCTCAGGGCTCAAACTAAGAGAGACAAGGTGGTTATCGCCCAAGCGCTTGTAGCTTTGGAACAAGGGGCTTCCACTGATATTTGGCTAACTATGCTTAAGCAATAGGCCGCTGGCCAGACAGCTCTTGCACACCCGGAGCCTAGGCTCATTGCACAGGGTAGAGTGCCTGGCTTGAGCAGCCCATGAGGGATGTCGAGCAAGGCATCGCACAGAGAGTTGCCCAATATGCAGGCTTCTCTGGGAGGCATGTTGTCCTGCATAAGGGTTGCCTGCCCTAGTCTCCCTTTCCCAGAAAAACGGCAGAGGACAGGTCGAGAGCGCTTCGGGTCAAGCTAACAGCCTGATGGCGACTCTTGTACACAGTCTTAATATTTGATTGGGAAGGTACAACCTCTGCCTCTATCCCTCAACATTTGGGTGACCTATTTGCTTGTAAAAATATAAAGCCTTGTTATTAATTAATAAAAAAGGGGGATATGTAGGGAGCCGTCCCTGCATTCTCCATTACAAGATGGCGCCTGCATCCGGCAGGCACCGAATGTAAACAAGATTATTGCGCAGGCGCTGGGTAATTTTCCATTCCTTGATCTCTGCCTATTCCGTGGCGTCATATGGCCGGATGAGCTGCAGCCAATCATAGGGTGACACGTCCCAGGCGGCGGCTGCCAGGCTTTATTAGGGGACGGGATTCTTGGCTCAGTGTCTCCGCTCTGGGAAGCTTATGCTCTCCACTCTCAAGATGCATTAAAGCTTGTCTGCAGAAGGATCCGAGTGTCCTGCGTGTATTTCTTGCTGGCGAGAAATACAGAGCGCGCGGGACAGTCTAGGAGGTCCAGGACAGCAAGAAATAGAGAGTCAGTTCGAGGCCAACTGGGGCTACATAGTGAGACTCTGTCTCAGAGAAGAGGGGGTACATTTGACAGTTATATTCATCCCTGTATTTTTGCATGATCATATCCACGTGTACTTAAAAAATACTTTTGTAACCTTCTGTGTGTCATGGATAAATATATGAGAAATTTAAACATGTGTCCAAAATTGGGATACATGCAAGAAGGGATTGCCACTGGAGGTGTTCCCCTAGGTCAGAATATTCATATATTGTCAGTATACTGAGGGTTGAACTTGGGTCTCTCTTTCAATATTTCTTGGTGAAAAGAGGAGAAAGAACTAGTGGTGGAGTTGTATGCTGCCTGTATGTCCAGTGTCCCTTAGATTCTGGCGTTGCTATACATCTTTGAACATCATATAATGAAACCACAAATGCCTCACACTTATCTGAGGCTCAAGTACAACAAATATAGATTGCTTCCCTCGAGAGGCCTCATGAGTGACAGGAATGAGGGAGCTTAGCAGTCAAGGAGACAAACCATGCAAAAAAGGGATAGATCAGAGACAACTGAAGCAGGGTAAGATTTAAGGCCAGGTGGATGGTCAACTTCACTGCAACTACAATACAACATGAGCCAAGAAGACTGTGACAAGGTGGAGGGATTTTTTTCTAATTAAATAAGAAAATTGGGAAGGAACTTTGACATGGGCCACACTACGTATTGAATCCGGACCTTGTGCTGGTAGCCCCAATTCTAATGTGGACCACACCTGTAAGAAAACCACACCAATTAAAGCTTTCTTCATAAGAGTTGCTGTGGTAATCTCTGCTGTGGTGGAACAGGCACTAGGGAGGCAGAGGCAGATGGATGTCTGTCAGTTCAAGACCAGCCTGGTCTACAGAACTAGTTCCAGGACATGACACGCAGAGCTGTTACACACAACCCCTGTCTTTATTTAAAAAAAAAAGCAGAAAAAGAAAAGAAGAAAGCAGTGGTCATGGAGTCTCTTCACAGGCAGGAAAATACATTGAAAATCCCTAAGAAAATCCTTGTAGGGATTTCCCAGAAGTACAGATTTTGACAAATTAGATCCTTGTTCTCTTTATGGCAAGTTTTGCGTCTTTGTAGACGCTCATTTTCCAGGTCTAAATGGTACCTCTTTCTGGTTATCTCTCAGTTATGCTATGGTAGGCAACTGTTATTATAAACGGGATATTAATCACATTGAAACAAGTAATTCAAAACTATGCTGATTCCGGGAGAGGACCCAAATAATTTTCTGTCTTCTTATTTGTTGGTTTCCTAATTAAATCAGGCAATTGGGAGGGATCTTTGAGGTGGGCGACACACCTTCTTGAATGCGGAGCTTTGGGCTGGTAGCCCCACCTCTAATGTGGACCACACCTTCTGCTGGAGCCCTATAAAGGAAGTGTCTCCTTCTGCCTGCTTGCTCTCTGCTGCTGGTCAAGTCCCCTCCTGCACTGGCATTAGAGCCTGCTTGTTTGGCATTCCAGCACACGCTGACAAACACCTGACAACCATAGCCACCCTTGTGGACTGAACACATACTGGATCCTTGGACCTGGAATTCCAAGGTAGCCACCGTTGAAGAAGCTGGACCCCAGCCTGTAAGTCATTCTGATACATTTCCTTTCTCTGGATAGGGAGACACCCGATCTGTGAGTTCTGTTGCTCTAGAGAACCCTGTCAAATGCACTAACCAACACTCTTTCTGTTCAGGGAAGAAGGAAATTCTGCCTCTCACTGCAACATGAGCAGGGAATCAGAAAGCCGAGACCCAAACCCTTCGCAGCCACGTGCAGAAAGACAGACCAGCTTAGAAAGGACATCAGACGAGGAGATACAACCGAGAGGAAACGGAGAGGAGGAACTGGCTTCCCACTGCAGGGTGAACTGTGAAGAGAGCACAGGTATGGGGCATTCCCAAGAGGCAGAGGCAGGGGGAGGGCAGGATCACAGCCACAGAGTGGACAGGATTTACACGGATTGGTAGGAAGTCGAGTGGCGGTGCTGGGGAGGGTTGGGGGTTCGGGGAGACAACCACTGGACAGTGCTCATCTCAAGCAGATTTGGATAAGTCCCTATGTCTTGGTAGCGGCAGAAAATTCTGAGTTCTCGGGAGGAATTCCATACCTGGTGGGTCAGTCACAGATGAGGGGAGTGTTTGAGACAAGGCAGCCTGTCACCTACAGTCTCTCCGGCTTTAGATTGAGAGCCAAATGAAAAGTGAGGGTGCAGCCCAGTGAATCAGAGAGCAGGATAATGAATGGTCAGGAAGGCTCTGACTCTGCTAGGGTGAGGATGGCCATGGGTGAGCTCAGAGATCTTGCCTGGCCCCAAGAGCTCTTAGGCTTCCAGGTCCCTAGACTTGCTGGCTCTGGGCAGCCAATTTTTGGGGTCGTGCTCAGCTTCTTGTGTGTCCAGCTTCTGTTTGGGGTGTGTAGCTGAAAGCTTTCCCTGACACTCCCCTAATCCACACATTCAAGTTTCAGCTCCCAAGATGGAAAACCCAAGGAAGAGAAAACACAGTTCCAAGGACTCCGGGAAGGTCGGAAGGGGTAAGTGCTTCCTTTCCCCAAAGGGTCAACCCCATCTACCTTACACAAGGCAGGGGCAAGAAGCTGGCTTGGTGCCTCTGAGCACCGAGGAGAGGCCAGCTTCTCAGAGCATGTGTGATCTCAGTACAGACGCTGAGGGGCATGGGGAGGAACGGAACAGCCAGCAAACCCCTGCTACTGAAGGTTCTAGAGCAGGTTCTGGGACAAGAGTGTATGGGAACTTCTTTCCTGGTGGTTCTCTCATGCTCATGGCATTCCACAGGGAATGAGGAGGCCTCCCCCTCGGAAAAGAGACAGAAGACCACAGCCAAGGAGGCCAAGCCAAAAGCCAGTGGCCACCCAGAATTAGCCTGCCCAGAAGTTCAGCACACAGGACCACCACCACTTCGAAAGAGTCTGGTGCTCTTCCTTCGGGATACGTCGGAGGCGGTTTACAGAGACATAGTCCAGTTGCAGGCCCAGCGGCAGCATTTCCCGCTACCTCAGGAGAAGCTCTCTCAGCTCACAGAAGTGTCGGGCTCTCTGACTGCCATGATTCAGACCTTCTACAGCATGGCCACCCAGGCTGCCTATGCCTTCCCTGCTCAGGGCTGGCTTGTCCCACCCCAAGTATCTCACCCCGAGAGGCCGGCTGGGAGTGAATCACAGAGTTCTTCAGTGGACGCAGGAGAGAAGATCACACATCCTGACAGCCCATCGGACAAGTCCTCACACTAGGACAAGAGACCCTCCTAAGCAGAGGGGACACTGCTGGGACAACAAAGGACCGCTTCAACTGCCTGTGTACCACGGCCTGGACCTGGAACACACTGTGTACACACTAACAAACAGTGGTGACAAGAGGAACTGCAATTTTTACTCAGGACCGTGATCAGTGTTTCACTGACCATGGGATTCAAGGGCTGCGTTTGTACTGGACACCTGCTTCCTCTGCATTTGCAATGGACACTTGCTTTCTCTGTAGATCTGCTGAACTTGTGTGTTCGTGTTCTAGAAACTTCTGTGTTTGTAGCTTACAGTGGCACTAATAAATATTGAGTCACAAATTAAAAAAACTGCTGTAGCCACTCACTCTTCCCTCTGTAGTCTGAATAGGGCAGATGCCCAGAAATCTAGGAGCGTAACTCCTGTCGTCTATATACACCCCTTCCTATGCTCTAACTGGAGTCTCCCATCTCCTGTCTCCCCTTTTGCCAGCTCCCTCCTCATTTTGGATTAAGTACGCCTTTCTTTTTCAAAAGCTCATGCCATCTCTCGAATAATACTTAGGTGGCATGTAAGTGTTCAACACGTCTGGCCTCAGTGTTCTACGATAAATGGAGCAGGATATTAGAGGAAAAGCGGGTCTGTGCTTATTCATACAGCGAGCAAGTCAAGAAGAAGTCATAGGCCAGGCATGGAGGTGACAAAGGTCATGCCATGTGTCATGCCATTTTCCTCACTCTGTCTGTGTTTGTTTAGACACTTCTCAGCTCTCACCTCCACAATCTTTGTCTTGACCACACACTCGATATTCCCATGCACTTGACCATGGTCCATATAGGTTAAGCAGAATAATTCAGACTTACACACACTTAACATGAAACACCTGAAGGAGGGATGTCAAAAATAATTGTCATGTTAGGTCTACAATAACTGCTATGTCCCCCCCAGACACTCATGTTTCCAGGTTACTCTGACCTTCACCTAATTTAAATGAAAATGATGGTCTTTGTGGGTTTTGCCTTCAAAAACACTTTAAAACCTTCAGCACCAAGAGATTTTGAGGCATGAGCCCTCTCTTAGGCACTGGCTACTACAGGACTCATACACTCTCATTGCCTTAAGTGGCTTTGTGTATAGTTTTGAGGAGAATATCTCAGGGTATTGGCACACACCCTCAGACCCTTCACCAGTAAGAAAGGTGCACACAGATCTCTGTCAGTTCAACTCCAGCCTGGTCTAATAGTGTGTTCTAGGACACAGCAAGGGCTGCATAGAAAGATCCTACCATAATTTAGAACGCACACACACACACACAGAGGCACTAAAAAAACACACACACACACACACACACACACACACACACACACACACACACACACACACACACACCTTTACACAAGAAAATAACACCTGAAAACTTAAACAATTCAAACAACACAAACACTAGAGGATTGATACACTTATAATGACTCTAATACCATAATCTTATCAGCAGGTTAGACCAACCTGTGCGGTAAAAAAAAAATCACTAAGCCTGGCATAGTGGCCAAGGGCTTAAATCTAACATTTAGCTTAACCCCTTGAGCCAGGCTGAGTTCAGAGCATGTGAGTTCTGAGTTCAGAGCTAGCCTGCTCTGTATCTTTGTTCCAGGACGGCCAAGGATACTTTTCAGGTCTGGAGACACGGTTTTATAGTTAAGAAACCTGGCTGTGCTATAAGACTGCCACCTGGGTTCTGTTCCCAGCACTCTCACATTGGCTTACCTAAGGCCCGGAGCTCCATTACCACAGCATCCAACACCCTCCCTTGGCCTACACGGGCAACAGGCTAGCATGCTGTGCACAGACATAATGCAGGGAAACCTCCATTCTCAGAAAAAAAAAACTTTAAAGTTTTCAAATTTTTACAAAAAAAAACCCAACAAACTCCATTGGAGATAAAATGTTATTAACAGATGTCTACCAATGCTCCTATTCTATAGAGTAGGCATAGAAAGTTTTCTCAGCAGATCATGGCACTTTCTCCAAAATATACTTAATGTGGGGTTATAAAACAAAATGTCACAAATACAAACAAAGCAGATTTTTTGGCATATCACTCCCTCTTTTGATAGCTAACAATCGCAACAGTAGTGATGAACGGTATGAGGTCTGCACCAGAAGACTACTGAGACACAGGTTAAAGCCAAAACAAAGTTTGATTAGCCAGCCAGGGACTACACTGGGTGTTTGGGATCCCAGTGTAGCTCCTGTCTTTCTGCGGGTAGGCTTTGGAGCATACAAAACATATCTCGGGGTGACATACATCAGTTAAAGAGAACAGTTAGCCATAAGCAGATCTACAGAAGTACAAAAGGGTACTAAGTGTGGTAGTTTGAAAGAAAAATGCCCCCAAAGGGAGTGGTACTATTAGGAGGTGTGACCTGGTTGGAGCAAGTGGGTTGGTATGGGGTCAGGCTTTCAGGTCCCTTGGTCAAGCCTCACTAAGTGTAATATTTAGTCCAATTCAAGTTGCCTGCAAGATGTAGAACTCTCAGTTCCAACACCACATCTGCCTGGATGCCTCCATGTTCTTGCTTCATGTTACTAGACTGAAGCTCTGAAACTGTAAGCAAGCCACCCCAATTAAAGGTTTCATGATAAGAGTTGCTGTGGTAATCTCTGCTGTGGTGGAACAGGCTGTTAATCCCAGCACTAGGGAGGCAGAGGCAGATGGATGTCTGTCAGTTCAAGACCAGCCTGGTCTACAGAACTGGTTCCAGGACATGACACGCAGAGCTGTTACACACAACCCCTGTCTTTATTTAAAAAAAAAAAAAAAAAAAAAAAACAGAAAAAGAAAGAAGAAAGCTGTGGTCATGGAGTCTCTTTACAGGCAGGAAAATACATTGAAAATCCCTAAGAAAATCCTTGTAGGGATTTCCCAGAAGTACAGATTTTGACGGATTAGATCCTTGTTCTCTTTATGGCAGGCATGTTTTGCTTCTTTGTAGGCGCTCATTTTCCAGGTCTAAATGGTACCTCTATCTGGTTATCTCTCAGTTATGCTATGGTAGGCAACTGTTATTATAAACGGGATATTAATCACATTGAAACAAGTAATTCAAAACTATGCTGATTCCGGGAGAGGACCCAAATAATTTTCTGTCTTCTTATTTGTTGGTTTCCTAATTAAATCAGGCAATTGGGAGGGATCTTTGAGGTGGGCGACACACCTTCTTGAATGCGGAGCTTTGGGCTGGTAGCCCCACCTCTAATGTGGACCACACCTTCTGCTGGAGCCCTATAAAGGAAGTGTCTCCTTCTGCCTGCTTGCTCTCTGCTGCTGGTCAAGTCCCCTCCTGCACTGGCATTAGAGCCTGCTTGTTTGGCATTCCAGCACACGCTGACAAACACCTGACAACCATAGCCACCCTTGTGGACTGAACACATACTGGATCCTTGGACCTGGAATTCCAAGGTAGCCACCGTTGAAGAAGCTGGACCCCAGCCTGTAAGTCATTCTGATACATTTCCTTTCTCTGGATAGGGAGACACCCGATCTGTGAGTTCTGTTGCTCTAGAGAACCCTGTCAAATGCACTAACCAACACTCTTTCTGTTCAGGGAAGAAGGAAATTCTGCCTCTCACTGCAACATGAGCAGGGAATCAGAAAGCCGAGACCCAAACCCTTCGCAGCCACGTGCAGAAAGACAGACCAGCTTAGAAAGGACATCAGACGAGGAGATACAACCGAGAGGAAACGGAGAGGAGGAACTGGCTTCCCACTGCAGGGTGAACTGTGAAGAGAGCACAGGTATGGGGCATTCCCAAGAGGCAGAGGCAGGGGGAGGGCAGGATCACAGCCACAGAGTGGACAGGATTTACACGGATTGGTAGGAAGTCGAGTGGCGGTGCTGGGGAGGGTTGGGGGTTCGGGGAGACAACCACTGGACAGTGCTCATCTCAAGCAGATTTGGATAAGTCCCTATGTCTTGGTAGCGGCAGAAAATTCTGAGTTCTCGGGAGGAATTCCATACCTGGTGGGTCAGTCACAGATGAGGGGAGTGTTTGAGACAAGGCAGCCTGTCACCTACAGTCTCTCCGGCTTTAGATTGAGAGCCAAATGAAAAGTGAGGGTGCAGCCCAGTGAATCAGAGAGCAGGATAATGAATGGTCAGGAAGGCTCTGACTCTGCTAGGGTGAGGATGGCCATGGGTGAGCTCAGAGATCTTGCCTGGCCCCAAGAGCTCTTAGGCTTCCAGGTCCCTAGACTTGCTGGCTCTGGGCAGCCAATTTTTGGGGTCGTGCTCAGCTTCTTGTGTGTCCAGCTTCTGTTTGGGGTGTGTAGCTGAAAGCTTTCCCTGACACTCCCCTAATCCACACATTCAAGTTTCAGCTCCCAAGATGGAAAACCCAAGGAAGAGAAAACACAGTTCCAAGGACTCCGGGAAGGTCGGAAGGGGTAAGTGCTTCCTTTCCCCAAAGGGTCAACCCCATCTACCTTACACAAGGCAGGGGCAAGAAGCTGGCTTGGTGCCTCTGAGCACCGAGGAGAGGCCAGCTTCTCAGAGCATGTGTGATCTCAGTACAGACGCTGAGGGGCATGGGGAGGAACGGAACAGCCAGCAAACCCCTGCTACTGAAGGTTCTAGAGCAGGTTCTGGGACAAGAGTGTATGGGAACTTCTTTCCTGGTGGTTCTCTCATGCTCATGGCATTCCACAGGGAATGAGGAGGCCTCCCCCTCGGAAAAGAGACAGAAGACCACAGCCAAGGAGGCCAAGCCAAAAGCCAGTGGCCACCCAGAATTAGCCTGCCCAGAAGTTCAGCACACAGGACCACCACCACTTCGAAAGAGTCTGGTGCTCTTCCTTCGGGATACGTCGGAGGCGGTTTACAGAGACATAGTCCAGTTGCAGGCCCAGCAGCAGCATTTCCCGCTACCTCAGGAGAAGCTCTCTCAGCTCACAGAAGTGTCGGGCTCTCTGACTGCCATGATTCAGACCTTCTACAGCATGGCCACCCAGGCTGCCTATGCCTTCCCTGCTCAGGGCTGGCTTGTCCCACCCCAAGTATCTCACCCCGAGAGGCCGGCTGGGAGTGAATCACAGAGTTCTTCAGTGGACGCAGGAGAGAAGATCACACATCCTGACAGCCCATCGGACAAGTCCTCACACTAGGACAAGAGACCCTCCTAAGCAGAGGGGACACTGCTGGGACAACAAAGGACCGCTTCAACTGCCTGTGTACCACGGCCTGGACCTGGAACACACTGTGTACACACTAACAAACAGTGGTGACAAGAGGAACTGCAATTTTTACTCAGGACCGTGATCAGTGTTTCACTGACCATGGGATTCAAGGGCTGCGTTTGTACTGGACACCTGCTTCCTCTGCATTTGCAATGGACACTTGCTTTCTCTGTAGATCTGCTGAACTTGTGTGTTCGTGTTCTAGAAACTTCTGTGTTTGTAGCTTACAGTGGCACTAATAAATATTGAGTCACAAATTAAAAAAACTGCTGTAGCCACTCACTTTTCCCTCTGTAGTCTGAATAGGGCAGATGCCCAGAAATCTAGGAGTGTAACTCCTGTCGTCTATATACACCCCTTCCTATGCTCTAACTGGAGTCTCCCATCTCCTGTCTCCCCTTTTGCCAGCTCCCTCCTCATTTTGGATTAAGTACGCCTTTCTTTTTCAAAAGCTCATGCCATCTCTCGAATAATACTTAGGTGGCATGTAAGTGTTCAACACGTCTGGCCTCAGTGTTCTACGATAAATGGAGCAGGATATTAGAGGAAAAGCGGGTCTGTGCTTATTCATACAGCGAGCAAGTCAAGAAGAAGTCATAGGCCAGGCATGGAGGTGACAAGGTCATGCCATGTGTCATGCCATTTTCCTCACTCTGTCTGTGTTTGTTTAGACACTTCTCAGCTCTCACCTCCACAATCTTTGTCTTGACCACACACTCGATATTCCCATGCACTTGACCATGGTCCATATAGGTTAAGCAGAATAATTCAGACTTATACACACTTAACATGAAACACCTGAAGGAGGGATGTCAAAAATAATTGTCATGTTAGGTCTACAATAACTGCTATGTCCCCCCCAGACACTCATGTTTCCAGGTTACTCTGACCTTCACCTAATTTAAATGAAAATGATGGTCTTTGTGGGTTTTGCCTTCAAAAACACTTTAAAACCTTCAGCACCAAGAGATTTTGAGGCATGAGCCCTCTCTTAGGCACTGGCTACTACAGGACTCATACACTCTCATTGCCTTAAGTGGCTTTGTGTATAGTTTTGAGGAGAATATCTCAGGGTATTGGCACACACCCTCAGACCCTTCACCAGTAAGAAAGGTGCACACAGATCTCTGTCAGTTCAACTCCAGCCTGGTCTAATAGTGTGTTCTAGGACACAGCAAGGGCTGCATAGAAAGATCCTACCATAATTTAGAACGCACACACACACACACAGAGGCACTAAAAAAAACACACACACACACACAGGCACATAGGCACACACACACACACACACACACACACACACACACACACACACACACACACACACCTTTACACAAGAAAATAACACCTGAAAACTTAAACAATTCAAACAACACAAACACTAGAGGATTGATACACTTATAATGACTCTAATACCATAATCTTATCAGCAGGTTAGACCAACCTGTGCGGTAAAAAAAAAATCACTACGCCTGGCATAGTGGCCAAGGGCTTAAATCTAACATTTAGCTTAACCCCTTGAGCCAGGCTAAGTTCAGAGCATGTGAGTTCTGAGTTCAGAGCTAGCCTGCTCTGTATCTTTGTTCCAGGACGGCCAAGGATACTTTTCAGGTCTGGAGACACGGTTTTATAGTTAAGAAACCTGGCTGTGCTATAAGACTGCCACCTGGGTTCTGTTCCCAGCACTCTCACATTGGCTTACCTAATGCCCGGAGCTCCATTACCACAGCATCCAACCACCCTCCCTTGGCCTACACGGGCAACAGGCTAGCATGCTGTGCACAGACATAATGCAGGGAAACCTCCATTCTCAGAAAAAAAAAACTTTAAAGTTTTCAAATTTTTACAAAAAAAAACCCAACAAACTCCATTGGAGATAAAATGTTATTAACAGATGTCTACCAATGCTCCTATTCTATAGAGTAGGCATAGAAAGTTTTCTCAGCAGATCATGGCACTTTCTCCAAAATATACTTAATGTGGGGTTATAAAACAAAATGTCACAAATACAAACAAAGCAGATTTTTTGGCATATCACTCCCTCTTTTGATAGCTAACAATCGCAACAGTAGTGATGAACGGTATGAGGTCTGCACCAGAAGACTACTGAGACACAGGTTAAAGCCAAAACAAAGTTTGATTAGCCAGCCAGGGACTACACTGGGTGTTTGGGATCCCAGTGTAGCTCCTGTCTTTCTCCGGGTAGGCTTTGGAGCATACAAAACATATCTCGGGGTGACATACATCAGTTAAAGAGAACAGTTAGCCATAAGCAGATCTACAGAAGTACAAAAGGGTACTAAGTGTGGTAGTTTGAAAGAAAAATGCCCCCAAAGGGAGTGGTACTATTAGGAGGTGTGACCTGGTTGGAGCAAGTGGGTTGGTATGGGGTCAGGCTTTCAGGTCCCTTGGTCAAGCCTCACTAAATGTAATATTTAGTCCAATTCAAGTTGCCTGCAAGATGTAGCACCCTCAGTTCCAACACCACATCTGCCTGGATGCCTCCATGTTCTTGCTTCATGTTACTAGACTGAAGCTCTGAAACTGTAAGCAAGCCACCCCAATTAAAGGTTTCATGATAAGAGTTGCTGTGGTAATCTCTGCTGTGGTGGAACAGGCTGTTAATCCCAGCACTAGGGAGGCAGAGGCAGATGGATGTCTGTCAGTTCAAGACCAGCCTGGTCTACAGAACTGGTTCCAGGACATGACACGCAGAGCTGTTACACACAACCCCTGTCTTTATTTAAAAAAAAAAAAAAAAAAAAAAAACAGAAAAAGAAAGAAGAAAGCTGTGGTCATGGAGTCTCTTTACAGGCAGGAAAATACATTGAAAATCCCTAAGAAAATCCTTGTAGGGATTTCCCAGAAGTACAGATTTTGACGGATTAGATCCTTGTTCTCTTTATGGCAGGCATGTTTTGCTTCTTTGTAGGCGCTCATTTTCCAGGTCTAAATGGTACCTCTATCTGGTTATCTCTCAGTTATGCTATGGTAGGCAACTGTTATTATAAACGGGATATTAATCACATTGAAACAAGTAATTCAAAACTATGCTGATTCCGGGAGAGGACCCAAATAATTTTCTGTCTTCTTATTTGTTGGTTTCCTAATTAAATCAGGCAATTGGGAGGGATCTTTGAGGTGGGCGACACACCTTCTTGAATGCGGAGCTTTGGGCTGGTAGCCCCACCTCTAATGTGGACCACACCTTCTGCTGGAGCCCTATAAAGGAAGTGTCTCCTTCTGCCTGCTTGCTCTCTGCTGCTGGTCAAGTCCCCTCCTGCACTGGCATTAGAGCCTGCTTGTTTGGCATTCCAGCACACGCTGACAAACACCTGACAACCATAGCCACCCTTGTGGACTGAACACATACTGGATCCTTGGACCTGGAATTCCAAGGTAGCCACCGTTGAAGAAGCTGGACCCCAGCCTGTAAGTCATTCTGATACATTTCCTTTCTCTGGATAGGGAGACACCCGATCTGTGAGTTCTGTTGCTCTAGAGAACCCTGTCAAATGCACTAACCAACACTCTTTCTGTTCAGGGAAGAAGGAAATTCTGCCTCTCACTGCAACATGAGCAGGGAATCAGAAAGCCGAGACCCAAACCCTTCGCAGCCACGTGCAGAAAGACAGACCAGCTTAGAAAGGACATCAGACGAGGAGATACAACCGAGAGGAAACGGAGAGGAGGAACTGGCTTCCCACTGCAGGGTGAACTGTGAAGAGAGCACAGGTATGGGGCATTCCCAAGAGGCAGAGGCAGGGGGAGGGCAGGATCACAGCCACAGAGTGGACAGGATTTACACGGATTGGTAGGAAGTCGAGTGGCGGTGCTGGGGAGGGTTGGGGGTTCGGGGAGACAACCACTGGACAGTGCTCATCTCAAGCAGATTTGGATAAGTCCCTATGTCTTGGTAGCGGCAGAAAATTCTGAGTTCTCGGGAGGAATTCCATACCTGGTGGGTCAGTCACAGATGAGGGGAGTGTTTGAGACAAGGCAGCCTGTCACCTACAGTCTCTCCGGCTTTAGATTGAGAGCCAAATGAAAAGTGAGGGTGCAGCCCAGTGAATCAGAGAGCAGGATAATGAATGGTCAGGAAGGCTCTGACTCTGCTAGGGTGAGGATGGCCATGGGTGAGCTCAGAGATCTTGCCTGGCCCCAAGAGCTCTTAGGCTTCCAGGTCCCTAGACTTGCTGGCTCTGGGCAGACAATTTTTGGGGTCGTGCTCAGCTTCTTGTGTGTCCAGCTTCTGTTTGGGGTGTGTAGCTGAAAGCTTTCCCTGACACTCCCCTAATCCACACATTCAAGTTTCAGCTCCCAAGATGGAAAACCCAAGGAAGAGAAAACACAGTTCCAAGGACTCCGGGAAGGTCGGAAGGGGTAAGTGCTTCCTTTCCCCAAAGGGTCAACCCCATCTACCTTACACAAGGCAGGGGCAAGAAGCTGGCTTGGTGCCTCTGAGCACCGAGGAGAGGCCAGCTTCTCAGAGCATGTGTGATCTCAGTACAGACGCTGAGGGGCATGGGGAGGAACGGAACAGCCAGCAAAGCCCTGCTACTGAAGGTTCTAGAGCAGGTTCTGGGACAAGAGTGTATGGGAACTTCTTTCCTGGTGGTTCTCTCATGCTCATGGCATTCCACAGGGAATGAGGAGGCCTCCCCCTCGGAAAAGAGACAGAAGACCACAGCCAAGGAGGCCAAGCCAAAAGCCAGTGGCCACCCAGAATTAGCCTGCCCAG
Organism: Cricetulus griseus; assembly: GCF_003668045.3. Taxonomy (NCBI): domain Eukaryota; kingdom Metazoa; phylum Chordata; class Mammalia; order Rodentia; family Cricetidae; genus Cricetulus; species Cricetulus griseus. The sequence continues at coordinate 99,317,945 of NW_023276807.1, forward strand.
AAGTTCAGCACACAGGACCACCACCACTTCGAAAGAGTCTGGTGCTCTTCCTTCGGGATACGTCGGAGGCGGTTTACAGAGACATAGTCCAGTTGCAGGCCCAGCAGCAGCATTTCCCGCTACCTCAGGAGAAGCTCTCTCAGCTCACAGAAGTGTCGGGCTCTCTGACTGCCATGATTCAGACCTTCTACAGCATGGCCACCCAGGCTGCCTATGCCTTCCCTGCTCAGGGCTGGCTTGTCCCACCCCAAGTATCTCACCCCGAGAGGCCGGCTGGGAGTGAATCACAGAGTTCTTCAGTGGACGCAGGAGAGAAGATCACACATCCTGACAGCCCATCGGACAAGTCCTCACACTAGGACAAGAGACCCTCCTAAGCAGAGGGGACACTGCTGGGACAACAAAGGACCGCTTCAACTGCCTGTGTACCACGGCCTGGACCTGGAACACACTGTGTACACACTAACAAACAGTGGTGACAAGAGGAACTGCAATTTTTACTCAGGACCGTGATCAGTGTTTCACTGACCATGGGATTCAAGGGCTGCGTTTGTACTGGACACCTGCTTCCTCTGCATTTGCAATGGACACTTGCTTTCTCTGTAGATCTGCTGAACTTGTGTGTTCGTGTTCTAGAAACTTCTGTGTTTGTAGCTTACAGTGGCACTAATAAATATTGAGTCACAAATTAAAAAAACTGCTGTAGCCACTCACTCTTCCCTCTGTAGTCTGAATAGGGCAGATGCCCAGAAATCTAGGAGCGTAACTCCTGTCGTCTATATACACCCCTTCCTATGCTCTAACTGGAGTCTCCCATCTCCTGTCTCCCCTTTTGCCAGATCCCTCCTCATTTTGGATTAAGTACGCCTTTCTTTTTCAAAAGCTCATGCCATCTCTCGAATAATACTTAGGTGGCATGTAAGTGTTCAACACGTCTGGCCTCAGTGTTCTACGATAAATGGAGCAGGATATTAGAGGAAAAGCGGGTCTGTGCTTATTCATACAGCGAGCAAGTCAAGAAGAAGTCATAGGCCAGGCATGGAGGTGACAAGGTCATGCCATGTGTCATGCCATTTTCCTCACTCTGTCTGTGTTTGTTTAGACACTTCTCAGCTCTCACCTCCACAATCTTTGTCTTGACCACACACTCGATATTCCCATGCACTTGACCATGGTCCATATAGGTTAAGCAGAATAATTCAGACTTATACACACTTAACATGAAACACCTGAAGGAGGGATGTCAAAAATAATTGTCATGTTAGGTCTACAATAACTGCTATGTCCCCCCCAGACACTCATGTTTCCAGGTTACTCTGACCTTCACCTAATTTAAATGAAAATGATGGTCTTTGTGGGTTTTGCCTTCAAAAACACTTTAAAACCTTCAGCACCAAGAGATTTTGAGGCATGAGCCCTCTCTTAGGCACTGGCTACTACAGGACTCATACACTCTCATTGCCTTAAGTGGCTTTGTGTATAGTTTTGAGGAGAATATCTCAGGGTATTGGCACACACCCTCAGACCCTTCACCAGTAAGAAAGGTGCACACAGATCTCTGTCAGTTCAACTCCAGCCTGGTCTAATAGTGTGTTCTAGGACACAGCCAGGGCTGCATAGAAAGATCCTACCATAATTTAGAACGCACACACACACACACACAGAAGCACTAAAAACACACACACACACACACAGGCACATAGGCACACACACACACACACACACACACACACACACACACACACACACACACACACCTTTACACAAGAAAATAACACCTGAAAACTTAAACAATTCAAACAACACAAACACTAGAGGATTGATACACTTATAATGACTCTAATACCATAATCTTATCAGCAGGTTAGACCAACCTGTGCGGCAAAAAAAAAATCACTAAGCCTGGCATAGTGGCCAAGGGCTTAAATCTAACATTTAGCTTAACCCCTTGAGCCAGGCTGAGTTCAGAGCATGTGAGTTCTGAGTTCAGAGCTAGCCTGCTCTGTATCTTTGTTCCAGGACGGCCAAGGATACTTTTCAGGTCTGGAGACACGGTTTTATAGTTAAGAAACCTGGCTGTGCTATAAGACTGCCACCTGGGTTCTGTTCCCAGCACTCTCACATTGGCTTACCTAAGGCCCGGAGCTCCATTACCACAGCATCCAACACCCTCCCTTGGCCTACAGGGGCAACAGGCTAGCATGCTGTGCACAGACATAATGCAGGGAAACCTCCATTCTCAGAAAAAAAAAACTTTAAAGTTTTCAAATTTTTACAAAAAAAAACCCAACAAACTCCATTGGAGATAAAATGTTATTAACAGATGTCTACCAATGCTCCTATTCTATAGAGTAGGCATAGAAAGTTTTCTCAGCAGATCATGGCACTTTCTCCAAAATATACTTAATGTGGGGTTATAAAACAAAATGTCACAAATACAAACAAAGCAGATTTTTTGGCATATCACTCCCTCTTTTGATAGCTAACAATCGCAACAGTAGTGATGAACGGTATGAGGTCTGCACCAGAAGACTACTGAGACACAGGTTAAAGCCAAAACAAAGTTTGATTAGCCAGCCAGGGACTACACTGGGTGTTTGGGATCCCAGTGTAGCTCCTGTCTTTCTCCGGGTAGGCTTTGGAGCATACAAAACATATCTCGGGGTGACATACATCAGTTAAAGAGAACAGTTAGCCATAAGCAGAACTACAGAAGTACAAAAGGGTACTAAGTGTGGTAGTTTGAAAGAAAAATGCCCCCAAAGGGAGTGGTACTATTAGGAGGTGTGACCTGGTTGGAGCAAGTGGGTTGGTATGGGGTCAGGCTTTCAGGTCCCTTGGTCAAGCCTCACTAAGTGTAATATTTAGTCCAATTCAAGTTGCCTGCAAGATGTAGCACCCTCAGTTCCAACACCACATCTGCCTGGATGCCTCCATGTTCTTGCTTCATGTTACTAGACTGAAGCTCTGAAACTGTAAGCAAGCCACCCCAATTAAAGGTTTCATGATAAGAGTTGCTGTGGTAATCTCTGCTGTGGTGGAACAGGCTGTTAATCCCAGCACTAGGGAGGCAGAGGCAGATGGATGTCTGTCAGTTCAAGACCAGCCTGGTCTACAGAACTGGTTCCAGGACATGACACGCAGAGCTGTTACACACAACCCCTGTCTTTATTTAAAAAAAAAAAAAAAAAAAAAAACAGAAAAAGAAAGAAGAAAGCTGTGGTCATGGAGTCTCTTTACAGGCAGGAAAATACATTGAAAATCCCTAAGAAAATCCTTGTAGGGATTTCCCAGAAGTACAGATTTTGACGGATTAGATCCTTGTTCTCTTTATGGCAGGCATGTTTTGCTTCTTTGTAGGCGCTCATTTTCCAGGTCTAAATGGTACCTCTATCTGGTTATCTCTCAGTTATGCTATGGTAGGCAACTGTTATTATAAACGGGATATTAATCACATTGAAACAAGTAATTCAAAACTATGCTGATTCCGGGAGAGGACCCAAATAATTTTCTGTCTTCTTATTTGTTGGTTTCCTAATTAAATCAGGCAATTGGGAGGGATCTTTGAGGTGGGCGACACACCTTCTTGAATGCGGAGCTTTGGGCTGGTAGCCCCACCTCTAATGTGGACCACACCTTCTGCTGGAGCCCTATAAAGGAAGTGTCTCCTTCTGCCTGCTTGCTCTCTGCTGCTGGTCAAGTCCCCTCCTGCACTGGCATTAGAGCCTGCTTGTTTGGCATTCCAGCACACGCTGACAAACACCTGACAACCATAGCCACCCTTGTGGACTGAACACATACTGGATCCTTGGACCTGGAATTCCAAGGTAGCCACCGTTGAAGAAGCTGGACCCCAGCCTGTAAGTCATTCTGATACATTTCCTTTCTCTGGATAGGGAGACACCCGATCTGTGAGTTCTGTTGCTCTAGAGAACCCTGTCAAATGCACTAACCAACACTCTTTCTGTTCAGGGAAGAAGGAAATTCTGCCTCTCACTGCAACATGAGCAGGGAATCAGAAAGCCGAGACCCAAACCCTTCGCAGCCACGTGCAGAAAGACAGACCAGCTTAGAAAGGACATCAGACGAGGAGATACAACCGAGAGGAAACGGAGAGGAGGAACTGGCTTCCCACTGCAGGGTGAACTGTGAAGAGAGCACAGGTATGGGGCATTCCCAAGAGGCAGAGGCAGGGGGAGGGCAGGATCACAGCCACAGAGTGGACAGGATTTACACGGATTGGTAGGAAGTCGAGTGGCGGTGCTGGGGAGGGTTGGGGGTTCGGGGAGACAACCACTGGACAGTGCTCATCTCAAGCAGATTTGGATAAGTCCCTATGTCTTGGTAGCGGCAGAAAATTCTGAGTTCTCGGGAGGAATTCCATACCTGGTGGGTCAGTCACAGATGAGGGGAGTGTTTGAGACAAGGCAGCCTGTCACCTACAGTCTCTCCGGCTTTAGATTGAGAGCCAAATGAAAGTGAGGGTGCAGCCCAGTGAATCAGAGAGCAGGATAATGAATGGTCAGGAAGGCTCTGACTCTGCTAGGGTGAGGATGGCCATGGGTGAGCTCAGAGATCTTGCCTGGCCCCAAGAGCTCTTAGGCTTCCAGGTCCCTAGACTTGCTGGCTCTGGGCAGACAATTTTTGGGGTCGTGCTCAGCTTCTTGTGTGTCCAGCTTCTGTTTGGGGTGTGTAGCTGAAAGCTTTCCCTGACACTCCCCTAATCCACACATTCAAGTTTCAGCTCCCAAGATGGAAAACCCAAGGAAGAGAAAACACAGTTCCAAGGACTCCGGGAAGGTCGGAAGGGGTAAGTGCTTCCTTTCCCCAAAGGGTCAACCCCATCTACCTTACACAAGGCAGGGGCAAGAAGCTGGCTTGGTGCCTCTGAGCACCGAGGAGAGGCCAGCTTCTCAGAGCATGTGTGATCTCAGTACAGACGCTGAGGGGCATGGGGAGGAACGGAACAGCCAGCAAACCCCTGCTACTGAAGGTTCTAGAGCAGGTTCTGGGACAAGAGTGTATGGGAACTTCTTTCCTGGTGGTTCTCTCATGCTCATGGCATTCCACAGGGAATGAGGAGGCCTCCCCCTCGGAAAAGAGACAGAAGACCACAGCCAAGGAGGCCAAGCCAAAAGCCAGTGGCCACCCAGAATTAGCCTGCCCAGAAGTTCAGCACACAGGACCACCACCACTTCGAAAGAGTCTGGTGCTCTTCCTTCGGGATACGTCGGAGGCGGTTTACAGAGACATAGTCCAGTTGCAGGCCCAGCAGCAGCATTTCCCGCTACCTCAGGAGAAGCTCTCTCAGCTCACAGAAGTGTCGGGCTCTCTGACTGCCATGATTCAGACCTTCTACAGCATGGCCACCCAGGCTGCCTATGCCTTCCCTGCTCAGGGCTGGCTTGTCCCACCCCAAGTATCTCACCCCGAGAGGCCGGCTGGGAGTGAATCACAGAGTTCTTCAGTGGACGCAGGAGAGAAGATCACACATCCTGACAGCCCATCGGACAAGTCCTCACACTAGGACAAGAGACCCTCCTAAGCAGAGGGGACACTGCTGGGACAACAAAGGACCGCTTCAACTGCCTGTGTACCACGGCCTGGACCTGGAACACACTGTGTACACACTAACAAACAGTGGTGACAAGAGGAACTGCAATTTTTACTCAGGACCGTGATCAGTGTTTCACTGACCATGGGATTCAAGGGCTGCGTTTGTACTGGACACCTGCTTCCTCTGCATTTGCAATGGACACTTGCTTTCTCTGTAGATCTGCTGAACTTGTGTGTTCGTGTTCTAGAAACTTCTGTGTTTGTAGCTTACAGTGGCACTAATAAATATTGAGTCACAAATTAAAAAAACTGCTGTAGCCACTCACTCTTCCCTCTGTAGTCTGAATAGGGCAGATGCCCAGAAATCTAGGAGTGTAACTCCTGTCGTCTATATACACCCCTTCCTATGCTCTAACTGGAGTCTCCCATCTCCTGTCTCCCCTTTTGCCAGATCCCTCCTCATTTTGGATTAAGTACGCCTTTCTTTTTCAAAAGCTCATGCCATCTCTCGAATAATACTTAGGTGGCATGTAAGTGTTCAACACGTCTGGCCTCAGTGTTCTACGATAAATGGAGCAGGATATTAGAGGAAAAGCGGGTCTGTGCTTATTCATACAGCGAGCAAGTCAAGAAGAAGTCATAGGCCAGGCATGGAGGTGACAAGGTCATGCCATGTGTCATGCCATTTTCCTCACTCTGTCTGTGTTTGTTTAGACACTTCTCAGCTCTCACCTCCACAATCTTTGTCTTGACCACACACTCGATATTCCCATGCACTTGACCATGGTCCATATAGGTTAAGCAGAATAATTCAGACTTATACACACTTAACATGAAACACCTGAAGGAGGGATGTCAAAAATAATTGTCATGTTAGGTCTACAATAACTGCTATGTCCCCCCCAGACACTCATGTTTCCAGGTTACTCTGACCTTCACCTAATTTAAATGAAAATGATGGTCTTTGTGGGTTTTGCCTTCAAAAACACTTTAAAACCTTCAGCACCAAGAGATTTTGAGGCATGAGCCCTCTCTTAGGCACTGGCTACTACAGGACTCATACACTCTCATTGCCTTAAGTGGCTTTGTGTATAGTTTTGAGGAGAATATCTCAGGGTATTGGCACACACCCTCAGACCCTTCACCAGTAAGAAAGGTGCACACAGATCTCTGTCAGTTCAACTCCAGCCTGGTCTAATAGTGTGTTCTAGGACACAGCCAGGGCTGCATAGAAAGATCCTACCATAATTTAGAACGCACACACACACACACACAGAAGCACTAAAAAACACACACACACACACAGGCACATAGGCACACACACACACACACACACACACACACACACACACACACACACACCTTTACACAAGAAAAAAACACCTGAAAACTTAAACAATTCAAACAACACAAACACTAGAGGATTGATACACTTATAATGACTCTAATACCATAATCTTATCAGCAGGTTAGACCAACCTGTGCGGTAAAAAAAAATCACTAAGCCTGGCATAGTGGCCTAGGGCTTAAATCTAACATTTAGCTTAACCCCTTGAGCCAGGCTGAGTTCAGAGCATGTGAGTTCTGAGTTCAGAGCTAGCCTGCTCTGTATCTTTGTTCCAGGACGGCCAAGGATACTTTTCAGGTCTGGAGACACGGTTTTATAGTTAAGAAACCTGGCTGTGCTATAAGACTGCCACCTGGGTTCTGTTCCCAGCACTCTCACATTGGCTTACCTAAGGCCCGGAGCTCCATTACCACAGCATCCAACACCCTCCCTTGGCCTACAGGGGCAACAGGCTAGCATGCTGTGCACAGACATAATGCAGGGAAACCTCCATTCTCAGAAAAAAAAAACTTTAAAGTTTTCAAATTTTTACAAAAAAAAACCCAACAAACTCCATTGGAGATAAAATGTTATTAACAGATGTCTACCAATGCTCCTATTCTATAGAGTAGGCATAGAAAGTTTTCTCAGCAGATCATGGCACTTTCTCCAAAATATACTTAATGTGGGGTTATAAAACAAAATGTCACAAATACAAACAAAGCAGATTTTTTGGCATATCACTCCCTCTTTTGATAGCTAACAATCGCAACAGTAGTGATGAACGGTATGAGGTCTGCACCAGAAGACTACTGAGACACAGGTTAAAGCCAAAACAAAGTTTGATTAGCCAGCCAGGGACTACACTGGGTGTTTGGGATCCCAGTGTAGCTCCTGTCTTTCTCCGGGTAGGCTTTGGAGCATACAAAACATATCTCGGGGTGACATACATCAGTTAAAGAGAACAGTTAGCCATAAGCAGAACTACAGAAGTACAAAAGGGTACTAAGTGTGGTAGTTTGAAAGAAAAATGCCCCCAAAGGGAGTGGTACTATTAGGAGGTGTGACCTGGTTGGAGCAAGTGGGTTGGTATGGGGTCAGGCTTTCAGGTCCCTTGGTCAAGCCTCACTAAGTGTAATATTTAGTCCAATTCAAGTTGCCTGCAAGATGTAGCACCCTCAGTTCCAACACCACATCTGCCTGGATGCCTCCATGTTCTTGCTTCATGTTACTAGACTGAAGCTCTGAAACTGTAAGCAAGCCACCCCAATTAAAGGTTTCATGATAAGAGTTGCTGTGGTAATCTCTGCTGTGGTGGAACAGGCTGTTAATCCCAGCACTAGGGAGGCAGAGGCAGATGGATGTCTGTCAGTTCAAGACCAGCCTGGTCTACAGAACTGGTTCCAGGACATGACACGCAGAGCTGTTACACACAACCCCTGTCTTTATTTAAAAAAAAAAAAAAAAAACAGAAAAAGAAAGAAGAAAGCTGTGGTCATGGAGTCTCTTTACAGGCAGGAAAATACATTGAAAATCCCTAAGAAAATCCTTGTAGGGATTTCCCAGAAGTACAGATTTTGACGGATTAGATCCTTGTTCTCTTTATGGCAGGCATGTTTTGCTTCTTTGTAGGCGCTCATTTTCCAGGTCTAAATGGTACCTCTATCTGGTTATCTCTCAGTTATGCTATGGTAGGCAACTGTTATTATAAACGGGATATTAATCACATTGAAACAAGTAATTCAAAACTATGCTGATTCCGGGAGAGGACCCAAATAATTTTCTGTCTTCTTATTTGTTGGTTTCCTAATTAAATCAGGCAATTGGGAGGGATCTTTGAGGTGGGCGACACACCTTCTTGAATGCGGAGCTTTGGGCTGGTAGCCCCACCTCTAATGTGGACCACACCTTCTGCTGGAGCCCTATAAAGGAAGTGTCTCCTTCTGCCTGCTTGCTCTCTGCTGCTGGTCAAGTCCCCTCCTGCACTGGCATTAGAGCCTGCTTGTTTGGCATTCCAGCACACGCTGACAAACACCTGACAACCATAGCCACCCTTGTGGACTGAACACATACTGGATCCTTGGACCTGGAATTCCAAGGTAGCCACCGTTGAAGAAGCTGGACCCCAGCCTGTAAGTCATTCTGATACATTTCCTTTCTCTGGATAGGGAGACACCCGATCTGTGAGTTCTGTTGCTCTAGAGAACCCTGTCAAATGCACTAACCAACACTCTTTCTGTTCAGGGAAGAAGGAAATTCTGCCTCTCACTGCAACATGAGCAGGGAATCAGAAAGCCGAGACCCAAACCCTTCGCAGCCACGTGCAGAAAGACAGACCAGCTTAGAAAGGACATCAGACGAGGAGATACAACCGAGAGGAAACGGAGAGGAGGAACTGGCTTCCCACTGCAGGGTGAACTGTGAAGAGAGCACAGGTATGGGGCATTCCCAAGAGGCAGAGGCAGGGGGAGGGCAGGATCACAGCCACAGAGTGGACAGGATTTACACGGATTGGTAGGAAGTCGAGTGGCGGTGCTGGGGAGGGTTGGGGGTTCGGGGAGACAACCACTGGACAGTGCTCATCTCAAGCAGATTTGGATAAGTCCCTATGTCTTGGTAGCGGCAGAAAATTCTGAGTTCTCGGGAGGAATTCCATACCTGGTGGGTCAGTCACAGATGAGGGGAGTGTTTGAGACAAGGCAGCCTGTCACCTACAGTCTCTCCGGCTTTAGATTGAGAGCCAAATGAAAGTGAGGGTGCAGCCCAGTGAATCAGAGAGCAGGATAATGAATGGTCAGGAAGGCTCTGACTCTGCTAGGGTGAGGATGGCCATGGGTGAGCTCAGAGATCTTGCCTGGCCCCAAGAGCTCTTAGGCTTCCAGGTCCCTAGACTTGCTGGCTCTGGGCAGACAATTTTTGGGGTCGTGCTCAGCTTCTTGTGTGTCCAGCTTCTGTTTGGGGTGTGTAGCTGAAAGCTTTCCCTGACACTCCCCTAATCCACACATTCAAGTTTCAGCTCCCAAGATGGAAAACCCAAGGAAGAGAAAACACAGTTCCAAGGACTCCGGGAAGGTCGGAAGGGGTAAGTGCTTCCTTTCCCCAAAGGGTCAACCCCATCTACCTTACACAAGGCAGGGGCAAGAAGCTGGCTTGGTGCCTCTGAGCACCGAGGAGAGGCCAGCTTCTCAGAGCATGTGTGATCTCAGTACAGACGCTGAGGGGCATGGGGAGGAACGGAACAGCCAGCAAACCCCTGCTACTGAAGGTTCTAGAGCAGGTTCTGGGACAAGAGTGTATGGGAACTTTTTTCCTGGTGGTTCTCTCATGCTCATGGCATTCCACAGGGAATGAGGAGGCCTCCCCCTCGGAAAAGAGACAGAAGACCACAGCAAAGGAGGCCAAGCCAAAAGCCAGTGGCCACCCAGAATTAGCTTGCCCAGAAGTTCAGCACACAGGACCACCACCACTTCGAAAGAGTCTGGTGCTCTTCCTTCGGGATACGTCGGAGGCGGTTTACAGAGACATAGTCCAGTTGCAGGCCCAGCAGCAGCATTTCCCGCTACCTCAGGAGAAGCTCTCTCAGCTCACAGAAGTGTCTGGCTCTCTGACTGCCATGATTCAGACCTTCTACAGCATGGCCACCCAGGCTGCCTATGCCTTCCCTGCTCAGGGCTGGCTTGTCCCACCCCAAGTATCTCACCCCGAGAGGCCGGCTGGGAGTGAATCACAGAGTTCTTCAGTGGACGCAGGAGAGAAGATCACACATCCTGACAGCCCATCGGACAAGTCCTCACACTAGGACAAGAGACCCTCCTAAGCAGAGGGGACACTGCTGGGACAACAAAGGACCGCTTCAACTGCCTGTGTACCACGGCCTGGACCTGGAACACACTGTGTACACACTAACAAACAGTGGTGACAAGAGGAACTGCAATTTTTACTCAGGACCGTGATCAGTGTTTCACTGACCATGGGATTCAAGGGCTGCGTTTGTACTGGACACCTGCTTCCTCTGCATTTGCAATGGACACTTGCTTTCTCTGTAGATCTGCTGAACTTGTGTGTTCGTGTTCTAGAAACTTCTGTGTTTGTAGCTTACAGTGGCACTAATAAA